>NC_030854.1:1613939-1746204 GCF_000208745.1 Theobroma cacao
TATAATTTAAATATTAATATTTTATTTATAATTTAATCATTAATATTTTAATTATTAATAATTTATTTAATTTAATATTATTAATTAATTGTTTTATTTTATTTTATTTTTTAAAGGATTAATAATTGGTAATTTATTTAAATATTAATAATTGATGATTTAATTATTAATATTGTTTATATAATTTAAATGATATTATGTTTATTTATTTTTAATTTATTTTGTTTTAAATAGGAATAATTTATAAATTATTTTATTAATAATTGATAACTTAAATATTAATATTTTATAATATTAATATTTTATTTATAATTTAATATTAAATATTATTATTTATAATTAAATTTAAAAATGTTGAATCAAGGGAGAGAAAGAGGAGAGAGAGAAAAATAATATTTTATACAAACGAAATTGTAATTTTTTAAACTTGTAAGAAATATTTTTGTTTTTATTATTTTTTTAAATTTATTTCTTAATCATGAAATAGTTAATACCATGAGGGGAGTGGTATTAAGTATTTCTTAATTTTGGAAGATTTTGAAGATAGGAATGGCTATTTCTTAGACTTCTTCTCAACCAAACAAAAGAATTAAAATTCCTTGAGAATAAAAAAGGAATGGCTTAGCTATTTCCTCAACCAAACATGCTATTATTATCAAAACCACAGCTTATAGTCAAATGATCTCTATGAGGCATCTTGAAAGGGTACGAGGCTTGGCCTTGATGTTAATAATTGGTTAGGCACTCCCAGCATGATGTGGGAAATTCATGCTGGCTTGAGTACAAACTAATTGCAAGTCCAGCCTTCTAGTCGCTGGATTGAGGAAAAACCAGTGTCGCTAGTGTTAGTTGGCACAGCCTGTGCCGTTACTGCGGCCTCATGATCAATTGAGTTGGAAGTTGAATCGTGGCCCCACGAACAACTGGCAACCAAACGTGAAGTGAGACCCACAGCTCTCTCTAGTAACTTTCTCCCACTCAGTGCCAAACCTAAACTAGATTATAATTAAGGGCAGAGTTCTTTCCCGATGGTTAGGGGGGCTGCACATTTATGAAACGGGCTCAACCATCCTCGTGCGCTCACGCAATTGGTTACTGCAACAGTGAAAAAAAAATGCCCACCAGCATTTACCCCTCTTCATGAGGGACGTCTCCTTCCTTTTATGTCTTCCCCTCTCTCCCCATTTCTCCATCCAACTGCCACACGAGCCCCTGAAGAAAGCCTATAACTGCCCTAGAGCCCCTTAGTCCTTTCTGGCTCTATCTTTTTCACTGTCCTGTTGTAATTTGTTTAGTACCAAAAATGGAATGTACTCTCCAAGGTGACTATCATGTCAGAGTCAGACCATATCCCTAGTGGCATTGTCGTTATCATTTCAAGAAATATAAACTTTTGTACTTTAGTATACGATTTCTTTCCGAAAAGAAAACGAAAAGCAATGGAGAACTTGCTTTGTGATGAGGTATGGCTGTCGAGTCCGGGAACTCCTGACCATAGCCATGATGAACGTGAACATTGCATGTTGAAGGGCTATGCTGATTCATTTTACACGACGAAGGAAGACTCTGAGCAGGCTTTTGTAGTATGCCTGGAGAAAGAGTTCAGTTACATGCCTGAACCTGGATATCTAGATCATCTTCAATCTAATAATTTGGTGTTTGCTAGGTTTAGAGCCGTTCAGTGGCTTATTAAGGTTCATTTTCTTTCCTCCTGAAGATCCTTCACATTTTCTCCTAGCTGCTGATTTGAAATAGTTTTACAAAAAAAGAAACTTGTTTAATTTCTCTCATTTACATTTTTCAGACTTGTACTCGGTTAAATCTCTCTGTTGGAACTGTTTTCAATTCGGCAAATTACCTAGATCGTTTCCTCTCTGTGAGTCAGTGCCATGTAAGGAACATTTGAATTTCGGGTTTTGGGTTCTTCTGTTGACATTTCAACCAACATTTTTCAGTTTAAACATTAACTACCTTTTACACGTAACACTGTAGGGATGGGAACATTGGATGGTCGAGTTACTATCCGTAGCGTGTTTATCCATTGCCTCCAAGTTCAATGAGACCTCCCTTGCTTCCTTGGATGAACTTCAGGTGAATAATTGATATTCTCTGATGATGATTCAGGACCATGATGTGTTTTCATGAAAATGAATATAATTAACCAGTTGACAGTTATTGTTTCGGATGAAGATGGAGGACTTGGACCATTCTTTTCAATCAAGCACAATCCAGCAGATGGAACTGAAGCTGCTGCAAGCTTTAAAATGGCGTCTAGGATCCACAACAGTCTATTCCTATATAGAGCTGATTACATCGAATATCATCTGTCTCAAATGTAACCTTCAGAAAGATTTGATCAACCAAGTTACCAAGACGCTTCTCAGAGCTGAATTAGGTACCATATGCTTCCCAGCCCTCTTTTCTTGGTTTTTTTCACCTGCAACAGCACAGGATGAAAAGAACAAAAAGAAATTCTAGCTAGTAATAAAATTTGGGACTTTTGTTGAATAATTCTAATGAATCTTTGTTGGCCACACTGAGAGTTAATGGTCAATGGTGCAGATTTCAGGTTGCTGCGCTATCCACCCAGCGTTGTTGCAATATCTGCTCTATGGTGTACTCTAGAAAAGTTATTTCCCTTATCATATAATGTCTACCTCACCACTATTATGAGGCTCATCAACCAAGATCACGAGGTAAAAATATTAAATTCCCAGTTTTTTTATTTGTCGTCTTGAGATATTTCTGGTTTACTGTTCCATTGGTAACTAAAAAAATCCAAATCAGCAGGATGATATTATCAAGTGTCGTAGGATAATGAAAGCATGGTTGGTTGATCCACTCCACACCTTAAAAGCTTCTGATGAGCAATCCTACTACTACCCTTCGAGTCCTGTGACGGTCCTGTCCATGGAGAGGATTGATCATCACATCAATGATTGCCGAGTCGACCTCTCATTCTTCAGGATACCAGGTTCCAATGCCAATCCTGAATCAAGTGCGACAAAAAGGAAGAGAGAAGAAGAGTAGATCCTAGAAATGGGTTTTGACGGTCGACGAGAACCATGATTTGGTCGTACAATTGTGTTATACACTTTCCATTTTCACTTGTCTCATCTACCTAATCTTGTTATACTACTCTCAAAATTACGTGAGTTTCCATGTGATAAGTGAAAATGCTGAATAATTAATTAGTATATCTATAGAAAAGTTGGTGTCAGATTTAAATTCGTTGAAACCATGCAAAGAACCAAATACAGTGCTGAAAATTCCATCTCAGGATACATACTTTCAAGTTCCTGAAGCTTATAAAGCTTTTCTTCAATTGGATGATCTCATGGATAGCAATTATATATAGCAGATGATCCCTTTTCCAACCTTCTGCATGAGTAGCTTTATGGAACGATATTTTCATCAAATATTAAGATACGAGATAAATATCTCAAAAATAACGAATATCACACCTGTTATCATCTTAAATTTAGATAAATTAAAAAAAAAAAGAAATTCTATGTTCTACATCATCCGACGAATAATTTATTCGAACAGCAATGAACTGTCTGCTCGGAACAGTATGTAACAAAAGCCCGACAACCACAGCCACAAACTCTTACATGTGGGGGACCCAGCGGGTTTTAAGGATGAGGTAGAGATAGCAAAGAGAACCACGCGATAGCTTTGTGTTTGGCTTGCATTGCAGACTGACAACAATGGCTACTTCTTCACTCATTTCCTCATCATTTCTTCTCACCACAAAGCCCTTGACAATTCAACGCCAAAACCAACTTCATGACACGACGACTTTCAGGAACCGAGCACCCTGCAAGGTTCAAGCTGCCAAGCTTCCTCCTGGGGTACGTTTTCTCATGGGTTCTTATTTTTATTGCCAAATAATGCTTGGTTTTGTTCATTATGAGAAAATATTGTTTCTGCAAAAACCAATATTTCAGGTTACGGTACCAAAAGTACAGCCAAAATTCACTGCACCATTTCTTGGATTTACGAGGACGGCTGAAGTATGGAATTCCAGGGCCTGTATGATTGGATTAATTGGTATTTTCCTTGTAGAACTGGTAAGGTTTCTTTCATGTTGCTTCATTCATTAGTAAGAGTAAAGCAATTACACAGATAACTCTTCCCTTCCGCCTTCCTTTGACCTCCTCTCCATGGTACAATCACCGAAGATTTCAGGAAGCTAAGCTAACGGCAGTTTGGGTTTTTGAATTATGGTGATGGTGCTTAATTCTGTGGGCTTTTGGGTTTTGCAGATACTGAACAAGGGAATACTTCAGATGATTGGGGTAGATGTTGGGAAAGGTCTTGATATTCCTCTATGAAGATTCAGTACTTCAGGAAGACAAGCACGTTAGCTCAATGAAGAATGGACCTTTATTTGGAACAAGAAAACACATTTTTTGTTGTATTAAAAATGAAAAACACACAATTTGTACTCCATATGTTAACTCTGTACCACTTCGATTATGATATGAAGTACTCCATTTTCCTCGTGTTCAAGCTTCAAATTGTTGTCAGTTAATGGTTTGGCTTGCTATATGCGGTACCCTGCCAGAGGAGATGCCAATGGCTCAGCAAAAGAATTATACTTTTTTTCTTTATCAAAAATGAAAAACACTGGCATTGGTGTACGAACTGTCAACAAGATTGTATATCCTAAAACATGGTCTTCTCGCATTAAATTATAGGTACAGCAGTTCAAAGATGCTTCTCCTGCACACTGCATCATTTTACAATTTGCCGAATTGAACTTATTACCAAGGATTCTCTGGCAAACCTAACCAGATGAAGAAACTACAGAATGATCTAACACCCAGCATGTACAGGAGAATTATTGTTTCAGAGGATCAGAGAAATTCTCATATTTCCTTTTAAATAAAGCATATTCGTGTTAGAACAAGCACGAGATGATCTACAAGACTCGGCTAATTCGAGCATCTATAACTGGCACCTTACTGGAAGGCTTTGAGATGTCCAATGCGTCAGCTAGTGACATGCGACGGTTTCTCCATGCAGCATCTGCCCATGTTTTCATTTTCTCTCCTTCCGTCTTCCTGTTCTGTTGAACACAAAGTACTTCTGCATACCCACCTGCACAATCGACCAACCATATTACTGCACTAAACTATGGACAGATACATGCTCAGAGCCCCTTGACATTGAATATTAACGTCTTGTTGGCATTGGGAATGCTCAACTTATATCATATACTGCTGCTGTGTGTGTTAATGCTAGTGACATCACACCAAAGTTAACTGGGGCATATCATGCTGAGATTATTATCCTCATGGAATACAAAGCAAAATATATAAAATGCAAGACGATGTGAAACATTTGACCATACCTCTTGCAAGGGCTGAAATATCCCTTTGATCAAGTTTTGTCTCTGCACCACAGCAATCAAAACATGAAATAGTTATTCAATTGCATAAACATCAGGCAAGAGAAATATTCCAATGTTCCAAACCTTTAGACTCCAATGGTGGAGCTTTCAGAAACTCTATAGCCCTCCTGTAAAGTCCCTGCTAGTCACAAATTATCAAAACCATTACACCATATAAGCCCTTGGATAGATTAAAACAACAGGCTACTATAACTCATGAAAAGTGCATCGCTATCTTCTTAAACAAATTTTAATCATAAACAATCTAGGATCAGCTATATGATCTTCCTCCATTTCACCTGGTTTATGGCCATCTTCTCGCTAAGATGCAAGATATATACAAGCACACTAACAGCATTCAAACATCAAAAGGCACGTAATAATCTTACAGTAGCTAGGCTGGTGCATTACACTTATCTCATTTACTGTTCAGGTTTCTCTCTAATCAGAATCCACTTCCATTATAAATTTTCTTCTTTTTTCACTGGATTACAGTGAGTACACAAACCTAGTCCTCACCCCCACCTTCCTTCCTCCCTTCTTTTATAATTTTCAGACAGAGAGAGGGTAAATAAAAGCAAAATAACTCGGGAGATTTGTGTCCTAGAACTGACCAAATCATGCAAGATTTCAGGAACCAGACAAATAAATACAGGCTAATGAAGCAGAGCCAAAATTAAATACACAAGGTAGAAGGTCTGACCTCTTGAATTAGAAGAGCACTTGAATGCTCTTGCCTTGCTTTGGTCCGAAACATGAGAGCTATGCATGTTAAGACCACACCAACCTTGGGATGATGAGAGCCTGCATGAAGTCAATAAATAACAGGGCAAACCATAACGTCATTTGCAAGCAGAATCAAAAACAAAAAACTAGATTTCGTGTACATTAACATAAGTCCAAAGTTACGCACCAAAGTATTCTTCTGTTTTAGTTAGTGCCTTTGTCAATATCTCCTCTGCAGCACCAAAATTCCTGAATCACAGGTTGTTGCAGACATCGATAAGAAAGATGTGTTGGAACAGATAAGGAAACAAAGAGATAAACAAGAAACCATAAAATCACCCCATGTGTGACTCAAGTTGCCCCAAGGCAAAGGTTGCAGCAAGCAAGACTTCATCTGGAGCCATATTGCAAACTGCTAAGGAATTTGTGTCACTAAAATCTTCCTTTTTAAGAACTCCTTCAATTATTTTTTGGTATAATTCCTTGGCCAGTGAAAAGTTTTGTGTGGTGTGTAGAAATTCTCCATACGACAAAGCAACAGTGCCTGCATATCCCAACAGTAATTATCATGCAAGAGTCTCTTCAATAGCCAATTAGCAACTGACAAGCTGAAAGATCCTCACCATTGCAATCCTCATTATCTTGGAGTCCTTGAAAAAATGATGTGGCTGCAAAGATGAAGGTCAACATTCAGTAAATAAAATCAAACGGACAGGGTTAACATTCAGTTCTTAAATAAATCAAAGAGACAACAAAACAGTGAACCAAAACTAGGACAAAGTCTTTAGCTTCACCTGACTCAAGGTTACCATTGACAAGCTCAACTAGCCCCTTCACTGCTTTGGCTCGAGCAACCACAAACTCTTTGCTGCCACTGTTGCATTTTAAATCATCTTTATCCAGAAGTTCTAAGCATTTATCTGTGAGCACTGATGAAGTATCATCCTATATAGGGAGAATCATCTCCAGATAAATTGAAATCATACATGATATATGCCATTAGTTTCAAATTGAAAAATGATGATCGAGTAACCTACCTGGCCCAGCTGCAAATAGAGACCAACAAGAGCTTCCGCAGCAGCAACTATACCAAATACCAAATTCAGTGAATACCCTTTTCAGCACTGGAGTTCCAAAGAAGAAATAAACTGAAAAACCTTATTAAAATAGTAAAAATTTTACCTCTAACACCCAAGGAAGATTGTGTTAAATCTTGGACTCTACGGAGCTTTTCAATTGCTTCTTCAACACTTCCTCTAAAACCAGAACCATTACCAGTTCTCTATCAACAAAAAATTAATAAAAAAGGAAAGAAAAAAAATGAAGAAATTTAAAAAAAGACATACCTTTCATACAATAAAGTAGACATTGCAAGTAACACTGTTCCAATAGAATTTTGAGCAAACTGACCATCACTTTCACTTAACTGAGTCGAAAGACACTGCTCCAATATCAGCATGCCTTGAGCATATGATTCATCTGCAAAACCCAATCACTCAAAATTTAAATAACAAAGTTCAAATTTTGAGCAAAGAACAATTAAAAAGAAAAGATAGAAACTTTAATCGATACCAATTCAGAAATCGGAATTTTAGTTAAATGGGGTGGTTATAAAACCTGATTTCTGGGACCTGGCATGTGAGAGAGCGTAATTGATCATCTGAACAGTAACTGGGTTGGCACTGGGACCATTGATTCCATCGTGCAGGAATCTCAACGGCCGTGATGAAGTTCTGGAGATGTGTCCCAGTCGGGAGTTTCCAGAGACGGCAATGGCCGACCTTGATAGCTTAGCTGCGGCCTGAATCATCGCGGCTGATTATTGTTCTTGGCTGCTAAAACCCTTTAGTTAAAATCGGAAGGGTTTTGGGACTTGGTAGAAATCTGACGAAAACAGAAGCTGGCCCGAGTTCCCGTTTTTCTCCTAGATTCCTTAATCACAGGTGCTCTTCCACGTGTAACGTGTTCCTTTCAACACGACACCGTTTTTCCCTTCAGGTTTTATTTTGTTTTGTCATTATTAGTAATCAAAAGAATGATGGGTTTAAACCTTGACAAGTATTGTGCACCTGTGCATATCTGATTCTAAACAACAATTGTGATCTATATGGAATTTTTGTTTATCATTCATTAACAACAATTATCATGTTTAACGATCTACCATAAGAAAATTATAAATCAAGATATATATATCTAAAAATAATAATAATTCAAGAACTTTACCTCTTTTTTTGAGATTAAATTATAAATAAAAAATACAGATACAGGCAACGCAAAAACGATTCAAGTTGTCTCGCCTCTAAAGAATTCAAGCTTTTTTTCTAAGATTGTTTTGTTTTCTCAGAAAATTTGTTGTTAATTAATTATGATGACCAACTTGCTTTTCTATAAATATATCAATGGACTTGAATTCATTAACCTAATTATAATCCAACAAGGCTTGTACAAGCGTGGGATCTCTTTACAACTATGGGTCCAAGTTAATGTCATCTCATGACTAATATTTTACTTGAAATTTTATTTAATCTAATGTTATTATTTAGTTTTTTGTATTAATTAAAAAAATCTGATTTACCTGTTAATTGCAATAATGTCCATCGACGTAGAGAAAAGAATTATCAATGAATTATTTTTTATTAAAATTTATACTAATTAGTCTTTTCATTATGCCATATTCCTCATGTACTTTATGGATAAATAATTTTCATTTTCAAATTCAATTTATGTAATGCATTTAACCTATGTAATATCAATTCATCATTTTCAAAAAAAAAATTCATCATTTTCAATCCTATTAGACTTTGAAAAATATTTTTCTTTCAAACACTAATAAATAATATAATTCTAAAACACTTTTTAAAAAACATATTAGCTGAATTTTTTGAATCCGATAATCTTATGAAAAATTGCTTGGATATATTTCTTAATAGAGAATAGTGAATCCTTTATTGAGCATCCAATATAATTTACTTAACATGCACATAACTCAATATACCAGGTATAACCTTTAAAGAATCATAATCCAAAGAATTAATGGCTGCTAGCTATAGAAACAATTTTGATGGAATAAAACAGCCTGTTATCTTTAAATCAAGCTTTTATCAATCACAAACAAAGCTTGGGTGTGTCGGTTTAACATGCTGTCCTTTAAGACAAAAGTGAAGAAAAGATCTTATACTACACGATTAAGAAAGTAACAGGCATAATCATTATCTCCTGAATTCCCTTGCGCTTTTCTCTTTATTTGATCTACTTATGACATTGTTTCTGGGTATTTTATTGCAACTTGCAGGTCTTTTTAGCAGTAATGGAATAGTCTCAGATTGAGTTGTTTAGGTTTCAAATCAATACTAGACAACTTTAGGCATGTTCAGTCTGGCAGAGCTCTAATCTTAAAGGAAGTAAATATGTTTTTTATGAAGAGAAAAGAAACCCCTGATTTGAAGCAATGGATATATGCCATACATCATCAAAGTGAAAGTGAAAAGAGAGTTGAAAAAGAAAGCCATAGACGCAACTGTTGGGATTTTCTTTTCCCCATTAACCGTTCAAGTTAAAAGGTGGTGGCTCTCTAATGCAATCCTTGTGGCACAATATTTGGAAGCCTCACTCTCTGGCAGCTCAGAACAAAAAGGGCAACTTCTTCTTAATCCAATCCAAAACTTTGAGACAATGCCAACTTCTTCAATCTTGTTTTCTCTCTTCCTTTGCCTGTTAGCATTTTCCACAATTGCAGGTACATGGTAGATTATTTGCTTGTTCTTGCATGGAAATTGAGTGCTTTATGTTAAGGATTTGTGTTTCTTTTTTGTTCATTTGCAGATGGGGAACAAGTCATACTTGTGAACAACTGCAAGGAAAGCATTTGGCCAGGGACACTTGGCGGTGCAGGTCAGGTCAGCCCTAAAGATGGTGGCTTCCATCTTGGTAGTGGTGAAGAAGTAGTCCTTGACGTGCCGCAGAAGTGGTCAGGGAGGATATGGGGCAGGCAAGGTTGTAATTTCGACAGTAATGGGAAGGGTTCTTGTGAAACTGGTGACTGCTCTGGAATGCTTCACTGCCAAGGAAAAGGAGGTACACCCCCTGCAACTGTGATAGAAATGACTCTAGGATCATCTTCTTCACCACTGCATTTCTATGATGTTAGTTTGGTTGATGGCTTCAATCTTCCGGTTTCAATGAAACCTGTCGGGGGAGGAATTGGTTGTGGAGTTGCATCATGTGAAGTTGATTTGAATGTTTGCTGCCCATCAGCATTGGAAGTGAAGAAAGGAGCCAAGGTGGTGGGATGTAAGAGTGCCTGCTTGGCCATGCAATCAGCTAAATATTGCTGCACAGGGGAGTATGCAAATCCAAATACCTGCAAGCCAACGCTTTTTGCACATCTCTTCAAGGCTATCTGCCCAAAGGCCTATAGCTATGCTTTTGATGACTCTAGCAGCCTTAACAAATGCAGGGCTTCACGTTATGTTATTACTTTTTGCCCTCCTCAATGAACAATGTCAAAAAGAAGAAAAAGGAAACAACTCAAGGTTGTTGCCATGGCCATGTTAGGGAAGTCAACGCCACCACCAACAGAGTGTTTTTTATGATTTTTACCGGTAATTATTAGTTGAAAAACAGATGGATCAGTTTCTTCCCTCCTTCACAAATTAGCTGATAGGATTATGAAGGTCTGTTAGTAAAGAAATGGATGGAAAAATTAGTTTTCCTCTATGTTTTGAAATGTATCTTGCAATATGAATAGAAACTGATATACATACTGATGCATGGTGTATTCTGCTTTTGCTACAGAATATCTCATATGTTAACAATGATTCAGTTGTTGTCACAACTACAATGGCTTACAACGAAAAGAAACTGTTCTACAATTTCTACTAGGTAGGCTGGAAAGGATGAGAAGATATGCAAACAATCAGTTCTAAGAGACAAGATTCTCTGCAAACAATGATAAAACCACAAGTTCAGTGTACAGCAGATAGATATATATATATATATATTTGTTTACTTCTGCACACACAACAGAAAAACATAAATAAACACAGAGGAAGTCAAGGCCATTACTGGCTGCAAAGGTGCTAGAGTGTGACTGACAATAACACATCTGAGAGGTAAGCCGATAAATTCTAAGTTTAAACATGAATATTCTCCTCTGCCGTCCAGAAACACAATTGTTGCAAAGAATCCAAATTCTATGCAACAAACTGACGTGAACTGCTAAAATAGTAAAATTTTGTCTAATATCCAGATATAGACATATAGTGATGTGAAAGTTTTCGTTCTATCGAAGGGATCCAAATGGATAGGACAGACATCCCTAGTAAACTAATAATGAGGTGAAAGTTTTCGTTCTATCTAAGATTAAGTATAAGGAGAGAATGTTTTCAGTTTTTCATATGTCTAATCAGGAATATTTCTATCAGGGAAGAGCAATATTCGCTACAACTAACAGTTAAAACACTAGCAAGGGATAACTTAAGCACTAGGCTATAAATAGGAAGAATATGTGATGCGGTTTCCATGACTGTCTTGACAAAGGAAACATGAATTCAAAAGAAACATTCTCAGAGAATGAAGAGGCACCGACGTATGTGCCATCCATTCCAGTGCCTAATGTTCAAGAGTTGGTGAGAAAGGATCCTTTGCAAGTTCCACAAAGATATGTTAGGGACCTAGAAGACAGACCAAAAGATACTGATATGTCTCACCTTTCTTCCCTTATTCCTGTCATTGATTTGTCATTACTATTTTTTTTTTTTGAAAGGCTTTTTGTCATTACTATTAATGGGGAATGAGGAGAAACTAGACAAAATTGATCTGGCTTGCCAAGAGTGGGGTTTCTTTCAGGTACTGTACTGTGAGAAAGAAGTTACAGATTTGAAATTCCATAAAAAAGAGGGTTAACGGTGAAAAATATGTTGAGGATGGCAGAAAAAAGCTTGGTATCTTGGGACAACTACAGAATATACTTTATCTATGAGCCCTTTAACTCTTGTACATAGTGATGCAGTAACAATAGTTCTCTTGTAGGTGGTAAATCATGGAGTGGCAAAGGAAGGGTTGCAGAAAATGAAGGATGCTGCAGCTGAGTTTTTTGAGCTTCCAATGGAAGAGAAGAATAAGTATGCAATGCCCTCAAATGACATACAAGGGTATGGCCATGCCTATGTTGTTTCTGAAGAGCAGATACTGGACTGGTCAGATGTACTAATTCTTGTGGTTTACCCTTCACATTATAGGAAGCTCAAGTTTTGGCCAAAATCGCCAAAAGGGTTTGAGTATGTATTTTCAGCTGATCTGGCCAAATCATTGCACTTGGCTGTTGGTTTTTGTTTTCGTTAGGGATATTCCTATATTGGCTCCATTGTTAATTGAAATATCCTTTAATATAGGGAAATCATAGAAGAATATCCGAATGCAATACGAAAAGTTGCAACGGAGCTCTTTCAGTCACTTTCTCTGATCATGGGAATGGACAAGGAAGCTCTGCTTGGACTGCACAAACTATTGGTGCAAGCTTGCCATGTGAACTACTACCCTGCTTGCTCCAAACCAGACCAAGTACTAGGAGTTAGTCCACATTCAGACACCAGCACTATAACCATACTTATGCAGGAAGACTATGTCTGTGGATTACAAATTCGGCACAAGGGAGAGTGAGTGCCCGTTAATGCAATCCCAAATGCTCTAGTAGTGAACGTCGGAGATGTCATTGAGGTATAAAACAGATAGTGTTTTGTTTACTATTTGGATAGCAATGGCACGCTATGTTTGAATGGTGTGTAACAAAACTGAAAATTCAAGCGGATTTTTGTGCCTGTATATTGATGTCAGATGTGGAGTAATGGCAAGTACAAAAGCATTGAACACCGAGCTACTGCAAATCATAAGAAGGCAAGGATCTCCTATGCATCATTCCTGGTCCCACATGATGAGGTAGAGATTGAACCACTAGATCACATGCTCAACTCCCAAAGTCCACAAATGTATAAGAAAGTGAATTATGGGGAATATTTGAGGAGCACCATGACAGTAAAAATGGAGGGCAAAGCACATACGAAGATGGCCAGGATTGAGGCTCTCGCTTAAGAAAAAGGCAAAAGCAGGAAGTTTGTTCCTCAGTTTCAGTTCATTTCTGTCTGTCTCCGTAGTGTTTTGTTTCCTGCTCTTGTTGTTCCAACTTCCCAGAATCCATATCATACCAAGGAGGGAAGTAATTGTACTATTATTCACAACAAAGTATTACAATACCATTTCCAAGTTCTGCCATACATGATTAAGCAACGATCATACAAAGATGAATCCACAAATTTGAGATGCAGTTAACACAATATAAAAGCAAAACCATTTACATCTCTATAGAATTTGTCCAAGAAGCCAGTGGAGAAGATTTACCCAGAGGCAATCATATATCAGATTTTATGATACAGTGAGTAAGCAAAAAAAATTATAAGGAAACACAATTCAAGGTGAAAAACATAGGAAAACAACCAAATTCTAGTGCTAATTTTATTAGGCACATAATAACTATTCTACAGTTTTCTATGAGGATTTGCCTGCCTTTCAGCTTCAGCTCCTTGACTTGTGGTACCTTAAATATTGGCACCATCAGTTGGACGGCTTGGTCCTAACAATAGAGGAGTCTTTTGCTTTTCAGCACCAGACTTCGAATCACCACCGTGATTTGTAGCCCAACCTCTGAGAGGAGGTTCAAAATGCTTGCTGGCAACATCAGGTGGAGGTGCATCTTCATCAGGAAGAGCAAGAAGTCCCTTTTCTCGAAGAGAAGAGGGCTCCTTATAGCATGTACTCCAAAGGGAGTCCACAAGCTGCCTCTCCTCCCTAGCAGCCCCAAGATCTTCAGGAGACATCACGCTGATACCTTTAATTCTTTCTTCAAGAAGTTGCTTCAGCTTCTCATTGTCTTCACCTAATCCACCATTGTCCCCTCCTGTCTTGTCCCTCGCAAGCTCAAGAAGGCCGCGGAGGGCAGCTTCTCTTACTTCTGCATCCTCGCTTGAGGCAAGATGCAGCATTATGCGGGGAAATCCTAGCTCACTTACAACACTGCAATCTGAACTATTTTCATTCAGTAGATACTGAATCAAGTTTAAGGCTTTCCTGGAAGAAAAAAATAATTGTATGAGAAAAATAAAAGTTGGGGGACCAATAGACAAGAAATAAAAAGACAAGTGAACATTGAACTGCAGAAAACTATTTGATAATCTAAAATTCCATTTATTTTAACTTAAGAAGCATCTTTAGATTGAAACTATAAAACCTATTATGAAATAAAGATAAGATTACCTTTGAAATCTCACATTCTCAGTTCCTAAAGCATCTCTTAAGGCTGCATAACCATTTGCAAGTCGAAATGCTGCAATACCAGGTTTATTGTGGCGGATCAAAGCTGAAAACCAATGGAAAAAAATTATATTTCATGTCAAAATACTTTCAAGCTTTTGAAGTAGCATGTTCAACTAAATTTATTGGTGCTAATAAAAATAAAAAGTATATTATAAAGCAAAAAATTGTACTCACAAGATATTGCACCAAGTGCTTTGGTTCGAACAGTAACATCAGGGTCACAAGTAAAATTAGAAAGGACAGGCTCTAAACCATTTGCCTCCATAACCAACTGTTGACTCCGGGGATTATTCTGTACAATAGTGGATACAACTTCTGCAGCTTTTGCTCGAATGTTGGCATGTGAATTCTTCAGATAACCAAGGAGAGGGACCAAACCACCAATCGAGTGAAGATCTGCCACAGATGCATAAAGATCACATAAGTATATCTTTCTTGACAGAGGATGAAAACAATCAGGCTAGAGATCAAATTAAAAAGCATGGAAAGCTACATACAGAGAAAACATTTTTCATTTAGCCAGTTCACAAACAAAACTTCTTTTTGCAGGAACGGTACCAGGGCAAGAGAAAGAGAAGTTATATCATGCAACAAGTTTATGAAGCTGAAAAAACACCAATTCCATCATTGGTAGCATCCTGGTGAAATACTTATCACATAAAACACAAAAAGGTTCTCCTTGCAATCACTGTTAATATGCTAAGCAGCCAAAAACTAGAGCTAAAAAAACACCAATTCCATCATTGGTAGCATCCTGGTGAAATACTTATCACATAAAACACAAAAAGGTTCTCCTTGCAATCACTGTTAATATGCTAAGCAGCCAAAAACTAGAGCTAACATGACGAATATTAGAGATATAAATGCACCAAGTTAAGCATTTCATGAAAAGAAAACACTTAGGAAAGAAAAACTGCGAGTAATCTCAGACTAATAAAAAGGTCTTACTTCAAGTAAAAAGAGAAAACTCACCATTGGCCATGTCAATGGACTCAACATGCTCCTGTAACTCATCCAACATATCTGCCACCATCAAATAAGTATGTAAAACAAAGCTACCCTCAAAACCCAGAAACAGAAAAAGCTTGAAAACAAAAAGGGGGGATTTTGATATAGTACCTTCAATATCAGCAGAAGTAACTCCTTGAGCTTCCAATACTTGCTCTGGAGTTTGCATAACCAAAGTTATCTCTTTCATTCGCTTAATCACATCAACGCTTTGCGATTGCATTGCTTCCATAAACCATCTTCTATCCTCCTCACTACACCCCCAAAATAAAAGGCATTACCCACCAAAATAATCAATTAAAGATGGGCAAAAAAGAGTCATTGAGAAAAAAGTAGACGGTGTTACCTTAAATTACGAGTGGGTCGAGTTCCATCAGAGTGAGCAATGCTCCATTTCAGCAATCCATCCCAGTTGGGTTCGTCTTTAGCCATTGTTACAGTGCTAAACGAATCTCTGCCTTCGTTTTCTCAAGCAGATGAATTCAACAGTACTAAAACAAGAGTTCCCTGAGCACCGGTGGGAGTTTCCTCTTATAGAGGATTTTAGTAAATTCCAGAAGGTTCGGGATTTTCCATTCCTTAGAAGGTGGCGGAGAGCGCTACCGCGTACAGATATCAGATCTCTCGTCTGAATTTGACGTTTAGGACCTAAACTTGTGAGGTCCGTTGGATCTACCATCGGCCCAAATAGATTATGTCGGTTTGGGTTTAAAGGCCCCGCATTTTTTAATTCATTTATGCCTTTTTCCATTTCTTTTTTCTCCTTTTTAAATTTAAAACATAAATTAAAAAAAAACTTCAAGCTTAAATTTTTTATATATAATTATTAATCTCAAATCATGATCACTATATAATTTTTTAATAAAATTATATGTGTAAGTAAAAATTATAATCATAATCAAAATAAACAAATAAATTAATGAATCAATATAAAATTAACTTAAACTCAAACATAATTACTACTAATATAATTTATGTAGTAAGCATAATAGATTTAAAAAATATATATAACAATTAATATGTTAACAAAAGAATGACATGATATAAGAAAATATTGGACCAATGATTTTTTTTTCTTCCTTAACCATGATTGAATTATTAGAAATTGACAATAGGAATGGGCAAGTGTGACATGAAAAAACAATATATTAGTTAGTCATATAATTATGTCTAGTAATTTCCCAACCTTGTCATCTAATCCAATGACATAAACTATAATTATGTTTAATAATTATTTATCAAACCCATCATCCTATGGAAAAGCATAAATTGTGCTCTTGGAATGATGCCCATACCTTGATGCACATTCAAGGTTACAATTATATATTATTTCTTTCATCTCTTTTTTTTGTTCATATTTTTTTCTGAAATATCACAAAATATTTTTTTGAACACTTAATACCCTTATTTTTTATTAAAAAATATTGAATATTTACATTATATTTTTTCGATTAAAATTAAAATTTTTATCTTAATTTTTGTAAAAGTAAAAGATGGACAAACATTTAGAGTATTTCACTCCAAAATTTTTCTTATTTATTAAGCTTATTTAATTTATTTGCTATGATGGAAATCTTGCATGTAAAAATAGTATTAGTAGCACTTTTTGAGTGTTTTCTTTTCTTATATTTTTAAAATATTTTTATTATTTATTTCATTATTTGGTATGAAAAGGTTTAAAAATAAATTTAAAAAAAGGAAAATGAGATTGACACGTGGCCATTACCAAACAAGTTGGGCTACTAGGCTCAAGGCATCTATTGTCCGGTTCACATCACGCGGCGAAAAATTCCTGAACCGGTGGACCCTGGTCCTCTGGCCCCCGCCTTCCAAATTCCAACGCCTTCCTCTGCCGCTTTTGCCTTTTATTTTAACTAACTCTGTTAACTAAACAAGCCATTAAGCATCTGATTTCCGTTAATTAATCCCTCTAAAAAAGTAATTTACAGCGTATAGCGCACGCTTAATTAAAAACCACGCGCTTACACCGTTGAGTCTTCCACGCCTCCCTTCGTCCTTTTTATCATTTCTCTCGCTCTCCCCACTTTTGACCTTTTAAATTTTCTCTCGCTCTCTCTCTTCCTCTCTCTGAAATTCTAGGGTTTTTAATTTTCTCTGATTTCTCAAATTTCCCGAATAATCACTTCATCAAATCATTCCTAGGGTTTCTTTTCGATGGAGTCGATTAGGTCACCCTATTGGTGTTACAGATGCAACCGGTTCATCAGGATCCGGGTCCGATCCCCCCAAGATTCGATCCATTGCCCCGACTGCGGCGGCGGATTCATTGAAGAAATTGAAACACCCTCTCGATCTCCCATCCACCAACGTTTCCCGGCCGCTGCCATGTACTCTGACACTCCCAGCCCAGCTCTCAGCCCTAGCCCCACTGCTACTCCTCGTTTCCGCCGAGCTCGACGAAACGCTGGTGATCGGTCCCCTTTCAACCCCGTTGTTGTCCTCCGTGGACCCACCTCGGAAACCGACGGCGTAGTTCCTGAAAGAGGAAACAACAATTTCGAGCTTTATTACGATGATGGGTCCGGCTCGGGTCTTCGTCCCTTACCTGCTAGCATGTCGGAGTTTTTAATGGGTTCGGGTTTTGATCGGCTTCTTGATCAATTATCTCAATTAGAAGTAAACGGTGTCGCTCGTTTTGAGCAACCGCCTGCTTCGAAAGCGGCGATTGAATCAATGCCGGTGATTAAGATCGTTGGAAGTCACGTTAGCACGGAATCTCACTGTGCCGTTTGTAAAGAGCCTTTCGTGCTCGATTCTGAAGCTCGGGAAATGCCTTGTAAGCATATTTATCATTCGGATTGTATTTTACCTTGGCTTTCAATTCGAAACTCTTGTCCGGTTTGCCGCCATGAGTTGCCAACGGAAAGTAGCGGAAATAATTTGGGGGAAAACGAGGCGGTTAGAGACGAAGAAGCTGTGGGGTTAACCATATGGAGGTTACCGGGAGGTGGGTTTGCGGTGGGCAGGTTTACTGGAGGAAGAAGAGCAGCGGAGAGGGAGTTTCCGGTAGTGTTTACGGAGATGGATGGGGGGTTTAATAATGCGGGTGCTCCTAGAAGGATTTCATGGGCGCCTAGTGGGAGAAGGTCACAAGAGAGTAGAGGATTGGGGCGGGTTTTTCGGAGTTTTATTTCGTTTTTCGGGAGGTTTAGGAGTTCTTCATCTCGTTCAGGTTCAGATTCTAGGTTTACGAGGAGAAGTAGATCGAGTTCAGTGTTTGATAGGTCATCTAGAAGGGATAGCGACTGGGATTTCGAGGATTGAAGGATGGTTGAATGTATTTTTTGTTTATTTTTAGGTTAACCTTTTTTTTTCCTTTTTTAATCTGATACTATAATGTTGCAGTTTTCCTCAAGGGAAGGAATGTTTGTAGATTGTATGATTTTACTTTGATGTAAATAACAACACTTTTGGTGAAGGAATGAAGATTGCTCGAGTTTACTTTCTGTCCAAAGAGAAAGAAGTTTTGAACTGGTTGGAGCCGTTATGTATCCCAATGAGGCAGAAGAAGAAGAAGAAGAAATGGATGAAGGAGAAAGTTTTGTGCTTAGTATGAACCTTCAGAGGTCGCTGAGGTACTAACCGTCACGTAGAAATTGATGTTAGGCCCAAAAATGTTCAATTAGTAAGTTTTGTCGCGATAATTTATGCTTTTGCTTCTTTCTTACATGTAATTTTTATCAGGAATTTTGTTATTTATTTGCTGTTCTTAATACAAATTATTGAGTTGTTCATGTTGTTTCTTTTGGGTTTACTTTAGTGGAAGCCAATCTACCTGCAATAACAGTTCTATTTTGCTGGTTTTAGTATTTCCTTTGAATTTCTTAACCATGTGATGGATTTAATAAATTTTTATTTTCCATTCAATTATCCATTATTGAGCATAAATGTGATGTTGCTCCAATGGGGCCATGATCGTTAATGTAGGTGTGGATAGAGACATGTACAAGTCCAATGGATTTGTTGAGTGGACAGCTTGGATAATAGCTTTACCTTATTGAACCGTTACAAGTCACACCGTTACAACAGGGGTCTCCTACTTCCTTTTGTTTTCCTTTATTTCCTTCTTTGATTTGAAGGCTTTAATTAAGTGAAATTATACTAGTTGTTGTCTTGAAGAACACTCTGCCTTAGATGATTGTTTTTAAAAATTTTCTGATGGACAGGGCTGCTTCTCATAGTATGCATTTATCTTTTTTCCCCATAAGATTGTGTTCCTGTTTATTCTAGATCTTTTTCCCCTCTAAACAGACATTTGCTTCTTCAGTGGATGTGAGTTTGAATGGTAAAAATTAGCAGTCATATGATGCTTTTATTTCACAGAAGTTATCTTGGAGAAAGATAGCCAAAAGCCGCAATCAAGAATTTCTGCTTTGTAGAAAAGTTAGGAGGCAGATATATAGATCTTGTTTCCGGTAGTTTTCAATCACAATTGTTCCAATGTTAATGTATGATGTAGATCTTCTTTTCTTTTATATGCTTGGCATGTTATAAGTATTGATGTTTTTCTTTGATTTTCTTAGTATTCTCAAATTAGAAGGCCAGTTAAAGTGCCTTTATGATTACTTTTAATTGTCATACCTCTCTCTCTTTTGTTCATGGACTGGGATCTTGTTCTTGAAAAATTGTGATGTAAAGTTTTTGAAAATTTGATTGATGATTTAACCATCTATATCTATATAAAGAATCCTTTTGATGAACAGTTCTCCACTATAACTTGTGTTTTGGGTAGACATTCAGGGTCAATGTTGTCAACACCTTCTTGGAGATCATGCGTGTGGTGAAATGATGTTGATTACTTGTATTCATTCATTTTAGGTTGAAATATTTGACAGCAGAACCCATAGTCAGAATCTAATCCAGTTCAACTTGTTTGCGACTTTGTGTTAACTGATTTTCAGAAGTAAATGCTAACGTTTGGTGTCGTTGACACTTGGGTATGCTGCTGTCATAATTGTTACCAAGGCTCGTTATGGAAATGTGGCATGTGAAGGTCAATTTTAGCTTCTGAAATGTTTGGTTTTTTGTCGGAAATAGCATCAAACCGGCAATGTGGATGTTTTTTTCTAGAAGTTAGCCTCTCTGTTGAGTGTTGAGTGTCTGCATGACTTGCAGAAGGTAGTGTAGAGGTTTTTGTGTCTGAAGTGCCAATTTGGGATTACTCATTGCATATGTTCAAGAATCAGGGCGTTTGAGCATTATTCAAGCATAGGTGCTACTCTATTCCTCTGTTTTTGTTGCTGTACATGAATTTAAAAGAACCATAGGAGCGAACTTGATGCATGAGAAATTCAAAATTTGGTCTTCAGCCAACGTAAATTGACTGGATAATGGA
This sequence comes from Theobroma cacao, assembly GCF_000208745.1. NCBI lineage: Eukaryota > Viridiplantae > Streptophyta > Magnoliopsida > Malvales > Malvaceae > Theobroma > Theobroma cacao. The sequence continues at coordinate 1,634,795 of NC_030854.1, forward strand.
AAACCCATTTTCAAAAGTCACTCTCTCTTTTGATCATCATCCATTAAATGGTGAAAATGGCTCACCTATCAATGGAATAAAATGGGAAGGAAATCATTTTATGGGTTTCGCACAGCATTGCTCAATTTCCTTCTCACAGGAAATGCCAAGTGGTTTAGTTCATATGCTTAATGGCTAGAGCTTTGGCTTCAAAATAACAGCTCTCGATTCTGTATTCCTTGCCTGGAACTAGAAAGGGGGTATAATTGGACATCACTTTTGAAGAAATCTTTGGTGGGGACCACCCCTATCCAGGAACCCACAAGAATCTTGAGTTTCTGACGTGGCCTTATCCACTAGTAGCAAGCAAATCCATGGACAGTACTGGCTATATTCAACCCTGCCACAGAACCTGCTATGTGTCACTTCTAACATCCACAATCTAAAGCCTCTTGCTTATTTCTCCAGCCAATATAAGGATGTTGCTGAAGAAAATCTACTCCCACTTTGTCGCCTTACTTCCCAAGCTACCGTAGCAATTGAATCTGTTAGCCATGGCATCCGTTGCATCTTTGCAGACTCTATATGCAACAAGTCTGAAACAGTCGCCAGTGTCAGGTAGGCATTCTCTCTCTTCCCGTCATGCAGTGGCGCCGGCACCGTGGAGGTCAACAGTTTTGTCCAGGACCAAGAGCCGGAATAACCAAAAGAGATCCCTGACAGTAGTTGCAGCAATTGGAGATGTATCAGCTGATAGTACGAACTACCTGATTGCTGGTGCAGCCGTTGTTGCCCTGGTTGGAACAGCCTTCCCGATCTTGTTCTCACGCAAGGACACGTAAATTTACCCATCTTTTATTCTCTGTTTTGAATGGCATCTACCCTGAGTTGAGCCCCTTTCTTCTATTATGTATGGAAATTTCCATGTTAATGCTCTGTTTTATCTCAGGTGTCCTGAATGTGATGGTGCGGGCTTTGTTCGGAAATCTGGAGTGCCCTTGAGAGCAAACGCTGCACGGAAGGACGAGGCTCAAATCGTATGTGCCCGTTGTAATGGCCTTGGCAAATTGAACCAAATTGATAAATGAATGCCCTTTGCATCCTTTTGTTTCCTGTGATTTTAATCCTAATTTCATGCTGTAAAGTCCAAAAGACCCTATCTTAATTTCCAAGTGAAAATTCCCCTACGATTTACATTAGTTTTGAGGTCTTGAATCTCCTCCATATATAATAACAGAAGCATCTTTGATGTTAAGCTTTATCAGTTTCTTCTTCTTTCTCTCTGTCATAGTTCATGAACTATTCCATTTGCCATGACAATACAGGGCAATTTTGTTGCCATTGTCTTGCAGCAATCAGCCAATCAAATTGCTTTGTTGCTTTCGATAGAATTATTTTTTATTATTTTAAATTGTGGATGATGCTTCATGCTTGGCAACTTGGGTTAAGTAACTTCGCAATTACTCAGGAAACGGAAAGAGGAAATAGAAAAACTTTCCAATTGGCGGCCGGCATTCCTTCTGATTATGAGAAAGACTTGATATATATATATATATATATAGAAATAGAACTCCCAACTTGCAATTGTAGATATATAGACGTTTTGATCTTCCTTGCTTGTTAAATAACCAAATATTCTTTCTGGGATTTTGAATATCCTAAAATTAGTCCAAAATGGGAAATGCCAACCACTGATCTTTCTTTTTCAAAGCATTCTTCTTCCAACCCATGGTTCCAGATTTCGGATGCCTGTTAGGACTCTTTAATCTAACACAATAACCCCAGAACTGAGATACCAGTTAACACCCGAGCAGCCCAACATAATACTTTGTATATAAGTTGTTCATGGACATCCATGAACAGCCTGTATTATCAAGAAAGTGGCTTACATATAATCAAAGAAGAAATTTTTTTTGAAAAGCATAAACTTTAATTAAATCAGAGAGCATGGAAGGCCCTTAGACACAAAAACATAGCCCTTAGACACAAACACATGGCCCTGAAGGTCTCAAAAAACTCAGACCTTCCCAGAAACCCTGTGCAGACACCATTGCCAATTCCAATAATCAAGCACCACAACAAAACAAGGTGCCAAACCCATCTAAGACCTAAAAAATCAGAAACAAAAACTCATTTCCAATAATCAAAGAAGAAATTATAGGGGTTATCTTGATTAATGGACTCGTAAATGTGAAGTAATTAACATTTTGATTTCAAATATAATAAGCATGTGATCATGGTATTTTGTGGACATACAGCTCTCCATGATAAAAAGATAATCCTATGCATATTAGGCCTAATTATATGGTAATTTGGAGAGGGAATTTTCGAGATCAAAGACCCTTTTTGTTACCGCTCAAATCTCAAGTCATGACCGACGCATGGACCCAATGGACACAGCCCATTAAACCCAAGCAAATCTCTTTATATAATCGTGTTCATCATTCCATCAATCATACATCATTATTTGTAAAGCCACCATTCATAATTTTCAATCATAATCTCCTCAGTAATGTACCATGGTAACCAAATACACATATTTGTACCATCCCAAAGTAATGTCATCAATTGCCAACTCGTAGAGGCATCATCAATCAAAATAGACATATAATGTTTGCAAAATAAATCTAACAATTTAAACCAAGTATTCATGTACACATACAAAAGACCCTTGACTACCAGCAGAGTGACTCTGGGTAGGGGTACTGCTACTGAATGCCATGGTAAATCTATCGAAAGCTGAATATATATAGACACATCAATCTAGGTTCCAACTACCTCCGAATCTGAAAATCAAAATATGAATTTAAAAAGAGTGAGTATAAACCCAGCAAGTAAACATAGGAAGTGAACAAGCAAACGATACAAAAGGTTTTATGTAACACGATGCACTTATGTTAGAAACAATGCAACTTATATTTCAAAAACCAAATCTGATGTTAAGTTGTCTTTTAACTCATTTGAAAACATTTAGCAATTCCAACCTTCAACATTTAATGCAATCACATTTCATTTCTCCAACATCTCTATAGTATATGTAAACACGTGTATAAGAATTTATGTGTATGTATATCATATATATATATATATATTTTCAAGCATACATTAAAGACATCTAGCTCACTTCCAAAAATAGTCAACATGGTTTGGTGCATACAACCACTGACTTCAACTCAGCTCATGTGCACTCTCACACCGCACATAGTTATTATCGTTATGTGCACTCCCACACTGCACATAATTATCATCGTCATATGCACTCCCACACCGCACATAGTTATTATCATCATGAGCTTCCATACCATACACCACTATTACCGTCATGTTTTACATGCAAACATTCATCACATTATATGTTTTACAACATAGGGATATCACTCAACAAAGGCTTGTTCCATGCATATTTTAAAACATCCCAAAATTCTCAATGCATCACACGCCATAATTCAATTGACAATTCAATATAATATTTCAAACACATGATTCATCACATTATATGTTTTACAACATAGGGATATCACTCAACAAAGGCTTGTTCCATGCATATTTTAAAAGAGTCAAATAAGAATGTTTAAGTATTTCATTTAAATATATATGCATTTGTTCAAAACATTTTACATGCTAGTTCACTCACTTGTTTTTGTTATTTTTTTTTATCAACTCCAAACTTCAACTAATGCTCCAAGTGAAAATGTGGGATCTCATTGGAACCTATTCACACACAATAACATCACAACCAACTCAATTCATGTGAATATAGATTCAAATGCTATTTTCATAATTAAACTTTACTACTTCTTCCTAACTCGTTTTCCATTATCATTTGACTAGTCAACTTAATACTAAATCCACCATTTTTTTTGTGCAATCTTTTTTACTCTTTTGACATTGAAAAAAGATTCATAATAGATTAGAGGTACTCGAGTTCATGAAAATTTAAAAATTTAGACTCAAAATCTAAAATTATCATTTTATCCATAATGTGAAAATTATTTTTATTTTATTTATTTTATTATTATATATTATTTATTTATTTATTTTAATTACTTAAATCTTAATAATATTGAAAAACTTACTTCTAGAAACTCACCAAGAAAATGACAACACTACTCTTAGTCCACATCATCGTTCCTACCTCAAGTTACACGTCTATGAGGTTTCACACTTTTTAAGGATAAGAAGATCTGCAATTTTTTATCATGATGATTTCTTGGGATGGATTGCATATAAAAATTATATTATATCCTTCAGATTAGTGTTATCTGAGGAGGTCACCTTATAAATCCTCCCTAGTTCTCAAAGCAAAACGAAGTGGTGAAAACTGAAGAGGCAACAACTAAACCAGAGGGGAAGAATTGTGTTGATGGAGATGACAGTCAACATCCACAAGTTCGGATCTCCTCGTATCTCCTTCCATGGTTGCTATTAATAGTCGGTCATTAACTAACTTTGAAAGCAGCTAAGGAACTGGCACGTGTTCATTAAGACAAGAGACCAATCCATGCATTACAAGAGAATTATAGCATTAAGGGAACCTGCATGCATGCTGTCATCCCGTCTCGTTCGGGTTTTCATAAAATAAAGTAGAAGAAACCAAACCAACTTCTCCTTCTTCTCCTGTTGTCTTTGTTCTGTATTGTTTTTCTTGGTCGTTTTAATTTCTCTCTCTCTCTCTCTCCTGTTTTAAAAAAACTTAGAGAACTTCCAGGGAGTGATAAAAAAACTTTGATCTGTCTCTCTGAGGTTTTTGGTGTTGGTTCTGCCTCCAGTATATAGTGTTTAATTTTGTGAAACAAGAAAACCAAGCAGAAAGGGAAGATATGAAGATAGATGAGGATCTTGGTTTCGATCGGGAAGATGCATTCCAGACAGACGATGAAGAAAACCGAGCTGAAAGGGTATGTGTTGATGATTGCGGGGACGACACAGAATCTGATTACGCCCTCGCTTCCCGAAACCCTTCTAGTAATTGCCTGGAAGTCAACAATACCACATGGCCTCAAAGCTACAGGTTTCTTTTTGTCATTAATTCCTTTTGGATTTAGTTCTTCTTCAGTTTAAATTTAGACTTTTTATGCGCTTTTCATAGCCTAGATAATAGTTGTCAAATGTAGTATAAAAGATCAAACGTAGTTGCAGTGGATAAACTTTGTCAAGAATTTGGATTAAGAAACAAAACTATACAAGCAGAATCATGCCTTTGTTGAATTCATGCAGGGAATCAATGGATATGCTCAAAGGCGTTACACCTCCATCCATTAATTTCTTAAGCGGAACTACTGCAACAGGATTAATAGGCAGTTCCTCATTTCGCAAACATCAAAGTAATGATGATGAGTCCTCCCACAAAAAACCACTCATTTCTGAAAGAAGTTTTGATGAAGAAGTGCCTACCTCTACTCTCCTAGCTTCGCAGCAAAGAATATTTGCTAACGAATCAACACCATCACAGAGGCAGTGTTCATTTACCCAATCACTAATTAATGGTAATGAACCATGTAATCTTGGATCTTGATATTTAATCACCTTTAGTTTTAGTATGCTCAAACAGAGAAGAGGTAGTCGTGTGGTTAAAAGCTCCTTTTCGATTCCCAGGACTTGATGGAACATTTGGAAATCCCTAATTGTCACAACCCCACCCCCCACCCCCCCCCCCGAAATAGCACAGGACTTCATTTATTGCCTAGAAATCAGTATAGATATAGTCCTGAAGAATTTGTCTGCTGTCACTGTCAATGCATGCTATTAAATCCACGAGTCCTTGACTTTATAGAGGCTTCTCAATGTGCTTTAATTGTTTTTCTGATTATCCTTTATATCTTTTATCACTGCAATTATAGAAAGAAGATGCTTCAGGATCTTTTAGTTAATGAATGTGCATGTTTAAAATTCTGCTTGTAAGCAGACGCATTGTTCTTTGCTGAGCATAATTTATGACAGTCTTGTCATCAATAATTGAAATTTCTTGAAATGTTTGGCTAACTGTATCATGCTCCATGATTTTCAATCATTCTTTTTCTTTATGCAGGAATCAATGTTCTGTGCGGCATAGGACTCCTTACAACTCCTTATGCAGTCAAAGAAGGTGGGTGGTTGAGCCTCTCACTACTCATAATATTTGGTATCATTGCCTGTTATACTGGGATTTTGTTAAAGAGATGTTTAGAAAGCTCTCCTGGCCTACAAACTTATCCTGATATCGGACAGGCTGCTTTCGGGGTAGCTGGTCGACTAATGATATCTGTAAGTTGATTATAAGTACAAAATTGTCCAATGCTTCTGGTTGAGATTCATATTTGTTTAAAAGGACTAACACTTTGGTTTTAATCTGTGATATGCAGGTAATCTTGTACGCAGAATTATATGTAAGTGCAGCGATTTCTTCGGTTGTTTGTCTCTCACGGTTCTCTATTTATTTTGCTGCCTCGTCTCATGTTCTGCACTAAAAAGTGAACAGCTCTGAATCTGTAGGCTGCGTGCGTGGAGTACGTAATAATGATGAGTGATAACCTGTCAACGATTTTCCCAAACGCCAGCATAGATTTTGCTGGAATATATCTTGACTCTCATCAAGTATTTTCAATCGTAGGAGCTCTGACCGTTCTCCCAACGGTTTGGCTCCGAGACCTTAGTTTGCTGTCATACCTTTCAGGTTTCTCATCCGATCATATACCACGTCCCCCAAATTTCATGTTTCATAGTTCCACTTGTTAAGCTATGACTGCTGATCTTAACCTTTTCTAAATGTTCAGTTGGTGGAGTAGGAGCATCAATTTTAGTGGTGCTTTGCTTGTTATGGGTTGGGGCAGTTGATCAAGTCGGGTTTCATGGAAGCGGGACTGCTCTTAACCTTGCAAACCTTCCCATTTCAGTTGGTATATACAGTTTCTGCTACGCTGGTCATTCCGTTTTGCCAAATATATATTCTTCCATGAAAGAGCCCTCACTTTTCCCACTTGTCCTTGTAGCCAGGTAACACATAAAATTTCACCTTCTTCTAAGTATCCCTATTCCTCTCCCTCTGGGAATAATCAGCTTTGTTGACTTCTGTTTCCTGTGTTCCAGCTTTATATTCTGTTGGTTCGCGTGCACAGGGGCAGCAATCTCTGGCTTTCTGATATTTGGTGACTCAGCTGAATCTCAGTTTACTTTAAACATGCCCATAAAATTTACAGCTTCTAAAATTGCCGCCTGGACAGTGGTATGTTGAGACACCACCATTCAGTTTCCCATACATCGGTTTTTAACAGGCCAAGATCAATCTATCACAAGTACTTACAATTCAAACAATCAACATTGCTCATAGAAATTGACATGTGTATTGGTTTCAGGTTATTATTACAGTATCAAAGTATGCCTTGACACTCACTCCCATTGCATTGAGTGTAGAAGAACTTGTACCTTCGATGACACAGTTCAGATCATATGGAGTTTCTATAATCATCAGAACAGCTTTAGTGATTTCAACTCTAGTTGTTGCAATGACAGTTCCATTCTTTGGTAAATAATAACATTAACATTATGGTTCTAATCATTTGTCTGGTTTAGAATAAGCTTTAAAAGGTATAAAGCTATTGATTTTCTTTCTCTACTGCAGCTTTTGTGATGGCATTGGCAGGATCTTTGCTTGCGATGCTACTTGTAAGTTCCCTCTTTGGATAGGTCTGATATTTGCTCTTCAGAGGCAATTAATAAATGTATTTTGAACCAATTTCTCCTGTTTAAATATTTCATGACAGTGTATTATCTTCCCATGTGCCTGTTACCTCAGCATACTTCGTGCGAGCTTAACCAAGTTACAAGTAATAATCCTTCCCTTATCCAACTTTTTTATTGCGACCAGACAGACCCTTAACATGAATCTGTTCTTGTGTTCCCTATTCAGAAAGCAGTCTGCATTGGCATTGCTGTTCTAGGATTGGTGATTGCTTGTTTTGGCACATATTCTGCGATTTTAAGAATAGCTGGCCAACTCGATTGATCAAAGGGGTCCCAATTCCGGCATTTCTAGTTCCGGGTTTGTTTAGATGATCGAGATATATCACGAGTAAATTCCCATCCATGGCGACAACCACATACAGCTCGATGAGCTTGTAGCATCAGATATGAATCAGTTAGGTCTTTAAGACAGGAAGTATGTATATTATTTCATATTTATTGTTCAGAATCTTTAATTAATCATTCATGTATCACCTCATAAGTAGCAGCTTTGGTTATTTGGGTCCTTGCCAGGTCTTCCAAGTACTAATTCTTCCTTTTCGGGAGCCCTCCTCCTTCAATTGAGTCCTTGCCAGGACTTTGCCAATGGAGTTTTCATATATGTCATAAAATTCTAGCTTCAAATGCCTGATATATCAGCAAATATCCTGCCAACAGAAGCTGATGGATCATCATTCACACCAACATATTATACTAAGAAATATTACATTATTTTTGCTAAATAAGAAGTTAAAGAAGAACTGAAGAGACGAACCCACAATATAATCATCTAATTCAGCCATAAGAACCTATTAAAAGCATCATCTGAAGCATAAGAACATCAATTAAAGTAGCTAAGTTGTTTAAGAATCTAAAATATACCAAATCCTAAGCTGCTTTAAGATCTACTTTTTCTTGCTTAATGGTGGGGAACATTTTCAATTTCCTTTATGTTGACAAGACCATGAGTACTGAAATCCTGGACAAGCTACACCCTATAGTACCGGATTGAATTTTGATATCCCGTCAATGGAACACAACTGTTCTTTTTTTTCCTCCACAGAAATGTCACAGAGATAAAGTGGACACTTTAAGCACCAAACCCAACGCGGGAATGGATTACCATAACCAGAACCCGACCCCAACCCACGATTCCCTGCCTGTAAACAATGCAGCAACGCATGTGCAACTTCCTGATAGCTATGTTTTTAACCGAGTGCACCAAGCTGAACTTGGATTTGAAGAATCTAGTACGATACCACACCTGAATGTCAAATAATTTATCCATCTTTTTTCGGTTTGGACTGCAATCCATTACCGTTGCATTGCAATATCTGCATCCACACTATGAGAATGTCCATCGTTCGATTTTTCTTACAGATGACTTAAAAATTTTTTTTCTAAAATTTCCTAACAGGATTCATGTTCCTTGGTCTGATAGTCAAGAAGTTCGTTCTTGGGTATATGTCCCTGTCAGTATTTTAATGGGGTTTGTCATATCTTTACACATTCCACGAATTGGTAAGAAAATTGGACAGTAACACAAGAATTCATAAACCCCCTTAGCAACCATGCATTTCATATGTCAGAGATTTCACATTGAGAGGATCTCCTTTTCAATTCTAAGAAACCCAAACATCATATCTTCACCCCAATCATCATCATTTTCCTAGTCATCAGCTATTGAATGAATATAAAGTAAAATTCACACCTACCCTTTTACTAAGACGTGCAGTATTTATGTCAGTGAATAGTCTATCACCTACAGAAGAAGAACTGCCTAACCCCGCAGTGAAGCAGAAGCCACAAAATCATTGCAATAAGATTTATGGTATTGATAAGATGTAGGTCCCAATTTATTTTAAAAAAAAAAAATTTACTGGTTTTCTCTTCATACAATGAATGCTTACCAGAAAAATTCCTCTACTAACATTTTCTTCTCTATTTGAAAGAAAAAGCAGTGTCAACTGTCAACCATATATAGCAATGACGAATAGCATCTATTCAAGAGTAAGCAAAGAAAGGAATGAATGAATGAACCAAAAGATAAGCTCATTAAGAAGACAAGAAACCAGGTTCCTTAACCAGATTGCACGATTCAAGAAAAGGGTATGTTTTACCTTATGACCTAAGAGTCGAAAGAATCAAATGACTGAATGAGAACAAGTAGTAGACAAGTAAGTAGATTGGGAATCGTTTCTTCCTCAAAAATATCTGAACTAGTAAGTGGATGTTGAGTCTTGATCAAATATTGGAAAAAGATCACTGTTAAAAAAAATACAAACACCGAACTAGGTTGGGAAGTTATGGCCAGGCTTGGTTCTCCGCTGACACGTGAACAAACAAAACAGGAATGTCATGGCCTGTCTGGTCCCAAACATTCCACACGGCACCGTTTAAGCTCCATCATCGTCATGAAATCTCTAGTTCTTCTGTACTATAGATCACAGCCCCAAGAGTTTTTTTTTGAAAGCAGCTGACATTTAAAATAAAAGAAGCTTCTTAAATCAGACCAGGCTTCCAAATATTTCAGTGCACTCAACAGATCCCTTACTCTCTTATCTCCCCCCAAGAAAAGGCAGCTTCTTTGTCACCAAAAAAACAAAGATCATTATATCTTCACTTCCATCCAACTTTCCAACTCCAACCTTTACCTAACTGTTCCATGTTTGACAGTTGAAGAGAAAAACTACTAGCCAAAAGAACCTGACGGAAAAACATCATGAAATCTTTCGTTATCTTCAAATCTAACTCAAACCCATTTCTCAAAATCCTCTCTTTGTCTTCATTCTATCTCCAAGTTTTCTTGTTTTTGCTTATTTACGTCCATTTCTCTTTCTCTTGTCCACCAAAAACTCTCATTTTTCCCCTTAAAACCCAAATCCTAAGATCTCCGAGCAAGCTTCAGTTTCACCACAATGTTAGCCTCATTGTCTCTTTAACAGTAGGCACTCCACCCCAAAATGTCTCCATGGTTCTTGACACTGGCAGCGAGCTCTCTTGGCTCCATTGCAACCAAACAACCCAAAACAACCAACCCGACCCGACAAAATTCAACCCGATTCAATCTTCCTCGTACAAACCAATCCCTTGTTCTTCTCCCACATGCATAAACCAAACCCAAGATTTCCCAATCCCAGCTTCATGCGACTCCGACAACCTTTGCCACGCAACTCTTTCCTACGCGGACGCTTCATCCTCCGAAGGAAATCTCGCGTCCGATATTTTCCATCTCGGGTCGCCCGACAATATCTCGGGTCTGGTTTTCGGGTGCATGGACTCCATTTTCAGTTCCAACTCGGCCGAAGACTCCAAAACCACCGGTTTAATGGGCATGAACCGCGGATCCCTCTCTTTGGTCTCCCAAATGGGGTTCCCAAAATTCTCGTATTGCATCTCGGGTTCCGATTTCTCGGGACTCCTTTTACTCGGTGACTCCAATGTCACGTGGCTTATGCCGTTAAACTACACGCCGTTAATCCAAATCTCCGAACCGTTGCCGTATTTTGATCGGGTCGCTTATACGGTTCAGCTTGAAGGGATCAAAGTTTCGGGTAAGTTATTACCCATTCCGAAATCGGTTCTAGTTCCGGATCATACCGGGGCAGGTCAAACGATGGTTGACTCGGGTACCCAATTCACCTTCTTACTCGGACCGGTTTATAATGTTTTACGAACAGAGTTTTTGAACCAAACCGGTGGCGTTTTAAGGGTTTTAGAGGACCCGAATTTTGTCTTTCAAGGGGCAATGGATTTATGTTACCGGGTCCCACTGGGTCAAAATAATCTGCCAAATTTACCCTCCGTGAGTTTGGTTTTTACCGGGGCGGAAATGGTAGTATCGGGTGATCGGGTTTTATATCAGGTTCCGGGTGAAGTAAGGGCGAATGATTCGGTGTGGTGCTTTAGTTTCGGGAACTCCGATCTCTTGGGTGTGGAAGCTTACGTGATTGGTCATCACCATCAACAAAATGTGTGGATGGAATTTGATCTTGAGAAATCAAGGATCGGGTTGGCTCAGGTGCGGTGTGATTTGGCTAGGCAGAGATTCGGTGTGGGCAATTAGGGAACAGGTCCCAAACTAACAATTTGCATAATTTTTATTTGGTAGGTAGAGATTTATTATCTAGGTGAAGGCCCATTTGGTTGCAGTGTTTATGAACTCAAATTTCATTAATTTAATACTTTTATTTTCATTTTTTCTTCATTTTTTCACAATATAATGTGTGTTATTACAAAGATTGCAGCTAATTTATTTATAAATTTATCAATAAACATAATAATAGAATTCGTAAATAAATTAAGATAATTATTGACAGTAAATATCGTTTATTTTGATATTTTATTATGCAACAAATAATAGCATTTGTCTTTGAAACTTTGACATTATTTAATTACAAATTCTGATAGAATTACATAAAAATATCAGTTTTGATTTTAAATTCTCAATTGGGAATCTAAAGTCTAAGGTCTAAACCTTTTAGCCCAAGATAGTAGCAGTATAATTGTAAATTTGTAAACAATTAGCACTCAAAGTCAAAACTTTCTATTTCGGGCCAAAACACCCATTCATGTTGTAAATGCACAGAACAGCCCACTCCGGATGGTCCAAATTCTCGAGGAACAAAAGGTATCAACCATTTAAAATTTAGATAAAATATCCTCGTCTTTTAGTTTTTAATCATAATTTCGGACAACTCTATTAATTTTTAAAATAAATATTCTATTTAAAAAATATAAACACTATTAAAAAAATAATAAAATAACTAAAATATATATATTTTTTATTCTCAAACAATGTGGTCGGTCGATGATATTCCCATTTGCCTACTAACTACCCCACTACAGATGCTCCTCAAGCCCAAAGATGGGAGCATCGTTCATTGCTCCTTTGATTTTTTTTTTAAATTATATAATAATAATTTTTAAAATTAATAAAAATAAAATTATTTTTTATTATTATAATGTCATCAAACAAATAAAAATATTAATGGTTGACTAACGATTTTACCTACGTATTTAGTGGAAGATATGAGTTAATCGAATTCTCATAAATAATAAGAAAATTAAAAAATATTCGAATTTGATCGAATTATACACTAAAATCGATAGTGGTTGAATCCATAAGTTGAATAGATTTGATTATTTTTTCAAATTTTTTTTTGAACAATCGTCAACTACATTTTTGAAAAAAAAATAAGTAAAACTATTTAAGTTTATAATCTAATAAAAAAATAAGGGCGGATAAGCCTCTTAAATTATTCAAATAAGCTCTTATTTTTTTATTGCGTTCAATCAAGTTTTCGTATTTTTATTTTAGATTAAATAAGCTCTTATGACCAATGATTGGTTAATTGTTATTAGTAAAAATATCACTTGTCATTTTATATCTATGTGACACTGATATAGTATTAATGTGGAGAGTAAAAAAATACCACATGATTATATTAGCATGTCATGTCATTGTGAATTATGATACGTCAATATACTATATCATAATCAATTATGAAATTTTAACATACCACATCAGTGTCACGTGACATGAAATAACAAATGATATTTTGATTAAGTCAATCATTAATCATAAAGGCTTATTTGACTCAAACTAAAAAGTACAATGATTTATTTGGTTAAAAAAAGATATAAAGACTTGATGAAGGCAATAAAAGTATAAGAGTTTATTTGAATTTTTTAAAATAGTTTATGAGTTTTTTTGTATATTATACCAAAATTTTATTTATTATATGGGTTTTTAATGACTCTGGAGAGTAGTATATTTATGAGGGCTGTGGCTTTTCAAAATTTTTAAAATTTTTTATTTATTATATATTTTTAATAATCCTCTCAAAATAATTTTTTATTTAATAATTAATACAAATAAAAAATAATAAAATGATTCCACAAACTCTAATCAACTTCACTCTAATTTTTAAGTTTTTTCACATATCTTACTCTCTTTTTTTTTTCTCTTTCTCTTTTCTGTTTTTTTTTTTTTTTTACTTTACTTGCTTTTCTATAACTTACCACTTAAACACACTTCATTCTTCAAAAGAGATTTAAGAGATTTATGAGTTTAGGGAACTTAGATGAGGAAAGACAAGGACCACTCACTACTATTGTGTGAAATTAAAAGGCGATAAAGTTTTCTTTTAGGGTAAAATACCTTTAATTCTTAAGTTTTGATTGAAATTAAACGGAAGTTCATTAGTTTTTGAAATAGACACTCTGCCCAAAAAAATATTTTCAATTGGACATATAAATCTAGCCGTTAGTCAACCATTATTATTTCCGTCAACTTATTAATGTGGCAAAGGTAAAAAGATAATTTTACCATTGATTAATTTTTATAATTACTATTATATAATTTTATTTTTTTATTAATTAAAAAAAGGCTCCGCATCTGGGGAGCACCGACCAGTGCTCCCCTTTCTTGGTGAGCTAGGGACCATCGATCGGTGCCCCCTCTCTTTTTTATTTTTTAAAAAATATAATAATAATTTTTAAATTAATAAAGAAAGAAAGGGTATTTTAGTCTTTTCATAACTTCTGTTAACGGTGTTTGTGCCATTGGGGTGAAGTGTCTATTTCGAAAACTAATAGACTTCCGTATAATTTCGATCAAAACTTAGAGAAGTAAGGGTATTTTACCTTTTTTTTTTTATCTTTTTCTTTCTATCTATATATTTAACCATTGTATGCAATCTTATATATCTTATTTAACCATTTATATATTATGTATTATAGTTTTATATTTAGTAATTTAAGTTTAAATAAAAATAAAATAAGGATATGAGATATTGACTATATTAATTTTTTAAAATTTGATTAAAGTATGAGTAAATTGACAACAATTGACAAATTCTTTAATAAAAAATATGTAAATCGTCTAAATGATTTTTTGATACTTGAGCCACTAAACCTCAATATTTATCTCAAACGTGAGTTGTGTCCACCCATTTTTAAGAAGTAACCAATCATCCTCACCTCCAACCATCCTCGTCATTTTCAAGCTTTTTTTTCTTGTTCTTTTTTATTTACATATTAAATAAACTTATTGTTTATTACGAATTTTTTAATTATTGGTTAAATTGAACATATTAATTTTAAAAATTTTTAATCCTTATTTCTCTTCATCTTTGACCTTTCAACAAAAGTTGACTAGCTTCGTCTCTGAAAATAAATTCAACCCTATATCAACTAACTAAAAACATAACATTGCCGCATGATATAATATTTTATCAATTTTATAATCGGTTCGATTATAAATTTTAAATGTTAAATATTAAATATTTAGTGAAATAATTGAAAACATTATTTTTATTAATTGATTAATATCAAAATAGAAAACATCAAATTAAAATAACCGAATTCAATATATTTTAGACAATTATTTTCTCAATTTAAAAGAATTAAATTTGGAGAAAAGTAAAAGGTATAAATCTATTTCATTTTCTTCTTTCTCTCTTACCAAACAAAAGACAATCACCATTTTTTTTTTCTTTTTTGGGATAAAAACCTGTGGTGAATATGTCACATCCAGCATATTACATTTTTAGTTTTCTTGTTTTTAGTGTTTCCATCGGCTAATAAGGGGAACCAGGGCCCGAGACTCAGGGCTGTGTTGCTGTTCCTATTACAGTTGTGAACAGGATATTGAAAAATCTGGTAGGAGACAATGTTTGAATGTTGGACAAAACATGAGTAAAATTTATTGTCATAAATTCATATTTTTTCAATAAGAACAAGTTTTATATCTAAAATTAGTCATTTAGAGATGGATTTCACACCAATTTTATCTGCTAAATCAACCATATGGTCTCATCCATGCTGATTCCTTAGCATGATCCAGTTAGTGAAGGCAAGACCAAAACAAGAGTTAGGTTTAGATCTATTGAGATGAGGGTGGTGCAGGATATGCTGCAGTAACGTAGCTATCAGAAGCTGTTAAGGAACTTGGAGATGTACAGTTAGGAACAACAGACAGCTAACCAGAAGGTTTAAACGCATTCTCTTATGGCTTGATTAGTAAGTATCAAAGGGTAGGAGGTTGAAAGCTACCCAGCACCCATTCCCACATTACCCCCCCTTTTTTCTGATAAATGGATTCATCAATCCTTTTCCATCCTTTTTTTTAACTATAAAATAATGTGGGTTATAGTCCTACTCAAACCATTTTGCTTCATATAAGTTTTTTAAAAACTAATTATTACCCCACTTCAATGACATTTATATCCTCAAATCATTCCTCATGTCCAAGAACAAAGAATTGAAAATGAATAAAAATGGTTCATTTCAATCCTTAATTAGAAATTTGGAATCATTCAATGGGTTTTCAAAGATTTTCTGATAAGAGAAAGAGCAGCTAATGAACGACATGGACCAATTCTTGATTGACTGTAACCTTAACCATTGTTTACATGTGTTCATCAAGCTCATGGGGTACTTTGGAACTTTAAGATGAGGAATTTAAAGTTAAAATTAGATTTCCATTAGGAAAAATTAGACTCTGTCTTGGACATCACTCTAAAGGGATTCACCAGCAGCTACTCGGACCAATATGCAAGTTTCTGCTGAAGACACAGCTTGTCGACAGTGAAACAGGGATTATCAAAATCTCTAGTCACCTAATTAACAAACCAATCAGTCCTCCCACTATATAAACTGCCTCACTTGTTCCTTTTCTCATCATCGAAACAAGTTATATCCCACTTTGACTATCCTTAACATTTTTGCTAGATCATCGCAATAAAATATTACTAAAAGAAAACAGAAAAGAGACATGGGTTCTGTTCTTCTTACATCATCAGCCTTTATCAGGCTTTTGCTCCTAGCGTTATGTGCAGTCTCGTTACTACCTGATTTGGCACTTGCAAAGCATGCAGGCATTACCAGGCACTACAAGTTCGACGTAAGTTTTAATTTCCCATTTCTTAGGCTCTTTTAGTGCATTTTTAAGTGTGTTATAGCTTAGGCTAACATTTCCACCCCCTTTTTCTGTCTTTTTCTTGTTAATCTTGTACAGATTAGGATGCAAAATGTGACAAGGTTGTGCCAAACGAAGAGCATTGTGACGGTCAATGGCCAGTTTCCAGGGCCTCGGATAATAGCAAGGGAAGGTGATCGCCTTCTCATCAAGGTGGTTAACCATGTTCAATACAATGTCACTCTTCACTGGTATGAAATCTGACTTCCCACCGCTTCTTTAAAAAAAAAAAAATGGTTAGCATTTTATTTTAAAGTTGATTAAATGTTCGCTTTTCACTTGGAAACTAGGCATGGAATCCGACAGCTAAGGACTGGATGGGCTGACGGACCTGCCTATATCACTCAGTGTCCAATTCAGACAGGACAATCCTATGTATACAACTTCACCATCACTGGCCAAAGAGGGACCTTATTTTGGCATGCTCACATCTCTTGGCTAAGAGCTACTCTTTATGGACCTATTGTCATCCTCCCAAAACGACATGCCTCTTACCCATTTCCCCAACCCTTCAAAGAAGTTCCCATCATTTTTGGTAATTGACACAACTTCTCACATCAGGCATTGGAAGAAGAATAATTTTGCATCTTGAATTAATTTTGAGGTTTGCCTGGAATTGCAGGAGAGTGGTGGAAAGCAGATACAGAGACTATTATCAACCAGGCCATGGCAACTGGAGGGGCACCGAATATCTCAGATGCTTTCACCATTAATGGTCTCCCAGGTCCCTCTTACAACTGCTCAGCCAAAGGTACTACATTATATTCAATGTTACTAAAGCAAACCAATATTTTGTCAATTTCCATCCGAAAGGTTCAAGTTCAGGGACACACTAATAACAAGAAAACTAAATTTTATGCAGAAACATTCAAGCTTAAGGTGAAGCCAGGTAAAACCTATCTTCTGCGCCTGATCAACGCTGCACTCAACGATGAGCTCTTTTTCAGAATTGCAAACCACACCGTCACTGTTGTAGAAGCCGATGCAGTCTATGTCAAACCTTTCAAAACAGATGTTCTTCTTATCACTCCAGGGCAGACCACTAATGTCCTTCTCAAGGCCAAATCCAAGACCCCCGGCGCCAACTTTGCTCTGTCGGCCAGGCCTTATGCCACTGGCCCTGCCACTTTTGACAATACCACGACAATCGGAATTCTAGAGTATGAGAAATCTGCCTCTGCCTCAAACTCTAATAACAAGAAACTCCCACTTCTAAAAGCAAAACTTCCACAGTTTAATGACTCCACCTATGCTATGAAATTCAACCAGAAAATCCGTAGCCTCGCCACAGCTAAATTCCCTGCTAAAGTCCCAAAAAATGTTGATAGGCGCTTCTTCTTCACGGTCGGACTAGGGATACTCCCATGCTCACAAAACCAAACTTGCCAAGGTCCCAACAACACTAGGCCAGCTGCTGCAGTTAACAATGTTTCATTTGTGCAACCAAATATTGCTCTTCTCCAGGCTTACTTCTTTAACCGATCGAAAGGAGTATACACCACCAATTTCCCAGCGAACCCACCAGTCAAGTTTAATTACACAGGCACACCACCTAAAAACATAATGTTGGACAGTGGCACCAAGGTGGTGGTGCTACCTTTTAACACTAGCGTGGAGTTGGTGATGCAGGATACTAGCATCCTTGGTGCAGAAAGCCACCCTTTACATCTTCACGGGTTCAATTTCTTCGTGTTGGGTCAAGGTGTTGGCAACTTTGACCCCAAGAAGGACCCTGCCAAGTTCAATCTTCGAGACCCTGCAGAGAGGAACACGGTGGGCGTGCCATCTGGTGGGTGGGTCGCCATTCGTTTCCTTGCAGACAATCCTGGTGAGTTGCATAATTACATTAACTCGAATGTAATTTACTTATCAGATATGCATATGGACGATGAAATTACACTACAAAATTTTGGTCAGAGTAGGAAGATATTAGTGCATGTATCAGATTAGATAGATGCAAGGTTGTGATCAATCCTGACCCTGTTAGAACTGTAAAGGGCAAAAACAAAAAGAAAAGCTTGTGACATAAAATAGACATTTTTCAAAATCAACCAAATTTGGCTGGTAACTTGGCAGATCATTTTACTTGGATAAATCAAACAGAGTTATCGATTTAGGTAAATATTCTTTCACCATTAATCAAATCAAATGTAGTTGTCTGTTTCTTTCGATTAACTTTTGATTGTGCATGAATAGGTGTCTGGTTTATGCACTGCCATCTGGAAGTACACACTAGCTGGGGCTTGAAGATGGCATGGGTTGTCAACGATGGAAACGGCCGCAAACAGAAGCTGCTACCTCCGCCTGCCGATCTTCCTAAATGCTGAAATTCGATTGTTGCTCTCTTTCCCTTCCCTTTTTTTTTTATACTAATACAATTTTACGGTATTCGTTTTATTCTTTTATTTCCTATTCTTATGTATGCTAGGAGAAAAGGCTGTTGGCTCTATAGCTTAAGCTTGTATTTGGTTCTGCTATTACTCCAGCACCAACACCAGAAAAAGAACTGGTGTGGCTTTTTGTATAGGTTATCATCAGGCTATCTACCACCGTAAGAACTATTGTTATGTGACAGAATCTACATAAACAGATCTCTACAAATACAATTTTCCTGTTCTCTCTGCTTCATCCAGACTCCATCCTGAATCTTATCAAGTTTTGCAGCTACTTAGCTCAAGTTGCTTCAATGAAAAGAGATGCAATTTATATCCATGTGATCATAATTATATGGTTATGGTGGATCATTATTATATCCATCCAAGCTAAACCAGTTCGTTTCAGATGAAATATAACTAATTGTAAACAATTAACCCTCCAGTCAAAAACTTTCTTTTTTTGCCCAAAGCACTCATTTATTTTGTGAGTGAACAACACAGACTACTAGGATTTATTGGATATTTTCAGTAATAATAATAATAATAATAATAATAATTGTAGGACACAATGTCATATTAGAAATAAAGAAAAATGAATTATTTAATTAAAGAAGAGAATAAGTCTATAATAATTAGACCAAAGTAGGTTAAAGTGCAAATAAGTCATGGATGGGCTTTCTGAGTTTTAATTGATCTTGAAATTAATTAAATTAATAATATATAATTAATATATTATAAAGGTACTTGCCACTTGCAGGTAAAGATAAAGATAAAGATAATTAAATAATAAATTATATTTATTTTTAATTACTATTATAAGTATCTATTGAAAATATACTATTGTGATTTTTGAAAACTAACAGTTGTATTTGTTGGGAATAGTCATTTATATCTATAAACACACTTTTATCTGGTTCTAAAAGACACATAAAAAAAATCTCTCATTTCTTTTTTAATATTCTCTAAATTTCCTTTATATCATTTTTTCCTTAAAACTAGTGACATCGATATACGTTTTAAAGCCAATTCATTATTTTCCAATTTTGTATTCTAAAAGATTGATCTAAATTCTGGAGGAATTGTTCTATTTAGCCTCGCTTATAGGAACAAAATGCCCATATACACATAAGAATAATAATACTCTTTCAGCTGAAGATACCAAGCATCTAGGGTGAATATTAGGTTAATTGGATTGTAAAATTTTGAAAATTGAGTAAATTAAATTTTCATAAATAATAACTGAAAATCGATCAAATTATATTTTGAAAAATAATCAAAATCAATTTATCTCGATCGGTTCAATAAATGTTACCATTTTTAAGTATTTTTTTTCAACAATTTCAACAATATTTTCAATAACACTTTCAACAACATTTTTAATAAAGATAAGCAAAATTATTTCTCTCCACATTCTAATCAAGATAAATTGGACCTTACATCAAGAAATAAATAAATCCAACATAATATTTTTTACTTGACAAGTCAACTTAACATTAATCAATTTTTCGATTCGTTCAGATTCTAAATTTTAAATACAAAAAATTAATTGAAATACTCAAATAACTTTTGTTGGGAAAAAAAAGGAAAGAATAAAAAAAAGAAAAGAAAATTATTTTTTCTTCACTAATGTTTTTCTCTAAATTTAGAAGGTAGAATGTAAAAATATATTAATTTTCTTCTGTTTCTTACCCAACAATAGAAAATAACCAATTTTCAAAGGCCTGGCAAAACCATTCCCATGCAATATGTAGCACTCTATGGATAATTACAGACTGCCAACAGCAAAAGCAAAAGCAGAGGCGATTCCTACTTGGACCAACCATTGTAAACACTTTACTTTGGTCTCATCCATGCGCATTCCTAACATGTTCGAGTTAGTGTAGGCAAGGCCAAAACAAGAGCTAGATTTAGATCTATTGAGACAAGGGTGGTGCAAGATATGTTGCAGTAAGGTACCTATCAGAAGCTGTTAAGGAACTTGGAGATGTACAGTTAGGAACAACCGACAGCTAACCAGATGGTTTAAGCACATTCTCTTTTGGCTTGATTAGTACGTATTAAACGGTAGGAGGTTGAAGGCTACCCAGCACCCATGCCCACATTACCCCCCTTTTCTAATAAATGGATTCATCAATCCTTTTCCAACCTTCCTTTTGAAGTATAGAATAATTTGGATTTTAGTCCTACTGGAACCATAAAACTTTGTTTTAAAAACTAATTACCTCACTTCAAAGACAATTATATCCTCAGATATTTCCTCATGTCCTAGGCCAAAGAATTGAAAATGAATAAAAATGGTTCATTCCAGTCCTTAATTAGAAATTTAGAATCAGTCAGTGGGTTTTGAAAGATTTTCTGATCAGAGAAAGAACAGCTAATGATGGAAATGGACCAATTCTTGATTGACTGTAACATAAACCATTGTTTATATGTCTTCATCAGGCTCATGTCATCTTTAAACTTCATTAATTTAGGGTACCTTGGAACTTTAAGATGAGGAATTTATAGTTCAAATTAGATTTCCGTTATGAAAAACTAGTCTGTCTTGGACATCACTCTAAAGGGATTCACCAGCAGCTACTCGGACCAAATATGCAAGTTTCTGCTGAAGACACAGCTTGTCGACAGTGAAACAGGGATTATCTGAATTTTTACTCACCTAATTAACAAACCAATCAGTCCTTCTCCCACTATATAAACTGCCTCACTTGTTCCTTGTCTCATCATCCAAACAAGTTATATCCCACTTTGACCATCCTTGTCATTTTTGATAGATAATCACAACAAAATATTACTAAAAGAAAACAGAAAAGAGACATGAGTTCTGTTCTTCTTACATCATCAGCCTTTATCAGGGTTTTTCTCCTAGCGTTATGTGCTGTCTCGTTACTACCTGATTTGGCAGTTGCAAAGCATGCAGGCATTACCAGGCACTACAATTTTGATGTAAGTTTTAATTTCCCATTTCTTAGGCTCTTTTAGTGTGTTTTTAAGTGTGGCTGTAGCTGAGGCTAACATTTCCACCGCCATTCTTCTTTCTTTTTCTTGTTAATCTCGTAAAGATTAGGATGCAAAATGTGACAAGGTTGTGCCAAACAAAGAGCATTGTGACGGTCAATGGCCAGTTCCCAGGGCCTCGGATTATAGCTAGGGAAGGCGATCGCCTTCTCATCAAGGTGGTTAACCATGTTCAATACAATGTCACTCTTCATTGGTATGGGATTTCACTTCCTACTGCTTTCTCTCTTTTATTAATGGTTAGCATTTTATTTTAAAGTTGATCAAATGTTGGCTTTCACTTGGGAACTAGGCATGGAATCCGACAGCTAAGGACTGGATGGGCTGATGGACCTGCCTATATAACTCAGTGTCCAATTCAGACAGGACAATCCTATGTATACAACTTCACCATCACTGGCCAAAGAGGGACCTTATTTTGGCATGCTCACATCTCTTGGCTAAGAGCTACTCTTTATGGACCTATTGTCATCCTCCCAAAACGACATGCCTCTTACCCATTTCCCCAACCATTCAAGGAAGTTCCCATCATTTTTGGTAATTAACACAACTTCTCACATCAGGCATTGGAAGAAGAATAATTTTGCATCTTGAATTAATTTTGAGTTTTGCCTGGAATTGCAGGAGAGTGGTGGAAAGCAGATACAGAAACTATTATCAATCAGGCCATGGCAACTGGAGGGGCACCGAATATCTCAGATGCTTTCACCATTAATGGTCTCCCAGGTCCCTCTTACAACTGCTCAGCCAAAGGTACTACATTACATATTCAGCGTCACTATCGCAAGCAATATTTTGTCAATTTCCATCGGAAAGGTTCCAATTGAGGGACACACTAAAAAAAAGTAAACTAAATTTTATGCAGAAACATTCAAGCTTAAGGTGAAGCCAGGTAAAACCTATCTTCTGCGCCTGATCAACGCTGCACTCAATGACGAGCTCTTTTTCAGAATTGCAAACCACACAGTCACTGTTGTAGAAGCCGATGCAGTCTATGTCAAACCTTTCAAAACAGATATTGTTCTTATCACTCCAGGGCAGACCACTAATGTCCTTCTCAAGGCCAAATCCAAGACCTCCGGGGCCAACTTTGCTCTGTCAGCCAGGCCTTATGCCACTGGCCCTGCCACTTTTGACAATACCACGACAATCGGAATTCTAGAGTATGAGAAATCTGCCTCTGCCTCAAACTCTAACAACAAGAAACTCCCGCTTCTAAAAGCAAAACTTCCACAGTTTAATGACTCCACCTATGCTATGAAATTCAACCAGAAAATCCGTAGCCTCGCCACAGCTAAATTCCCTGCTAAAGTCCCAAAAAATGTTGATAGGCGCTTCTTCTTCACAGTAGGACTAGGGATACTCCCATGCTCACAAAACCAAACTTGCCAAGGTCCCAACAACACTAGGCCAGCTGCTGCAGTCAACAATGTTTCATTTGTGCAACCAAATATTGCTCTTCTCCAGGCTCACTTCTTTAACCGATCGAAAGGAGTATACACCACCAATTTCCCAGCGAACCCACCGTTCAAGTTTAATTACATAGGCACACCACCTAAAAACATAATGTTGGACAGCGGCACCAAGGTGATGGTGCTACCTTTTAACACTAGCGTGGAGTTGGTGATGCAGGATACTAGCATCCTTGGTGCAGAAAGCCACCCCTTACATCTTCACGGATTCAATTTCTTTGTGTTGGGTCAAGGTGTTGGCAACTTTGACTCCAAGAAGGATCCTGCCAAGTTCAATCTTGTAGACCCTGCAGAGAGGAACACGGTGGGTGTGCCATCTGGTGGGTGGGTCGCCATTCGTTTCCTTGCTGACAATCCTGGTGAGTTACATAATTACATTAATTCTCCATAATTTACTTATTAGATATGCAAATGCACGATAAATTTGCACTACAGAATGTTCATCAAGTAGGAAGACAACAATGATACAAGATTACGAGTACCGGATTAGATTAGATGCAAGATTGTGAACAAACCATGTTCCCGTTAGAACTGTAATAATCCCTAATTCCTAGTCAACTTACTTCAGGTGGGAGTGGAATAGAACACAGAAGGGGAAAAAAACAATAGGTTGTAAAATAAGAAATATAGTTTTCAAAATCAACCCAATTTGGCTGGTAACTTGGCTAATCATTTTACTTGGGTAAATCAAACAGAGTTATAGATTTAGATAAACATTCTTTCACCATTAATGTAATCAAATAAAGTTGTCTGTTTCTCTTAATTAACTTTGGATTGGTGCATGAATAGGCGTTTGGTTTATGCACTGCCATCTGGAAGTACACACTAGCTGGGGCTTAAAGATGGCATGGGTTGTCAACGACGGAAAGGGCCGCAAACAGAAGCTGCTACCTCCACCTGCTGATCTTCCTAAATGCTGAAATCTGATTGTTGCTCTCTTTCCATTACTTTTTTCTACTATTACAATTTCACAGAATCATTCTATTCTTTCATTTCCTATTCTTATATATGCCAAGAGAATAGTTGCTAGGCTCTCCATAGCTTAAGTTTGTATTTGATTCTACTATTACTTCACACCAGAAATAGAACTGGTGTGGATTTTTGTATAGATTATTAGCAGGCTATGTACTACCACAAGAACAATTGATTTGTGGCAGAATCTACATATATAAACAGATTTTTTACAAATACAATTTTTATTTGTCTCTACTTCATCCAGATTCCACCCTTAATCTTATTTAAGTTTTGCAGCTACTTAGCTCAAGTTTCTCCGATGAAAAGAGATCAATTTATATCCATGTGATCATTATAATGTGGTTACAGTGGATCGTTACCATATCCATCCAAGCTAAATCAGTAATGCTAATGCATAAAGAAGAGACAATTGTTCCTTATAAGAACTTGGAATCTTTCATGTATAAACCTATGCATATTCTCCCACTAACAATCCCAAATCCACTTCACCACACCTACAACCAAACACATACCCAAATTATAATATGGCCTTAAGGAATGGACAGACAATAGTCCCAATTAGCAATTCAGCCAATCCAACATGGTACAGAAGCCAGCTATTACAGAGAGCAAACACATTCTTTGTAACACACTATTATCCTTCAGATAGGCTTGATCTTGAAGTGAAGTGAGATGAGAGAAACTACAAAGCACTTCAAGTCTTACAAAATGCCCATAAAAGCAGGGGACTACATGCAGATGCCTAAATAAAAAAACCACCTAAATTTGTTCACAGATGCATAAGAAACTCCATTACACCTCCATAGCCATATTAATCATCTCTTTAGCTATATGAAACGGCTATGGAGCTCCTAAATTTGTTCACAGATGCATAAGAAACTCCATATCTATGCCTTGAGTTCCAGTCTCAACAGATGGAATTTGCACTTTAGTATTGGATAAAACGATCAGTTGAATGTCTTAAACAAAAACTTTTACAATGCCAAGAAAATCAGTCATATATACAAGTTTCCAAAATGGAAATTGCACAACTCTAAACATGTTGAAGGCAATTGGAGGAAACAATCAGGTGGCTTTCCATAGAGTATTTTTGGACAGACTTTATATCCATGTTTAGACAGCTAATCTCCAATAATATAATAAAACAATTTCCCACCACAATTTAAACCATTATAAATTATATTGTCAAAACTCAGGGATGATTTGATAAATTAGAAATTTGATGATATTTGAGTTGAAAGGTTTTATCTTATATTTGTGAATTCAAATTCCAACTTAATATTTGAGTTGAAAGGTTTTATCTTGTGTTCGTGAATTCAGATTCCAACTTTCCATGGCATTAAGTGTATCGATCTAAAACTAAGCATTGATTTAGCAACTTTTTAAGCCTAAACCACGTAATCCTTAAAAATTCAAGTTCAGGTTGCTAATAGTATTGGACTGAAATTATTATATAGGTTTTAATAATTACATTCACATCAGATGTGGGATGTGAGGTATTACAATTCCACCCACTTAAATTCTTAATGTTGTCATTAAGACTATAAATTATCCACAAAACCAAGATCTTACCAGAGTAATATGGAAGCTCACATCGGACTGGTGCAGGTTCTGATATTATTTGTAACTACCTAAATCCGAGCATCGGCCTATCCACAAGACCAAAATCTCACCAGAGCAATGTGGAAGCCTATATTTGAGTGGCGTAGACTTTAATACCATTATATATCATGCCCCAAAACCAAGTCATGACACGGCTATATTACCTTGAAACTAGGTCTCAAAGTAATCTAAAGCCTTTCCTTTTATCGTACTTATAATAGTGCTTAATTTAAGTCATAATAATAATTCTATTCCAACATATTCACGTAATTAATGATTAAAATCAAACTAACGTCTCCAAGAAAATAAATAAACATCTAGAAACTTAAATATCTATTACACATAATATGTATATCAAAATAGCTAACAATGTTTTGACACTAGGACAAACTTTTCAAATTATTCTCTTAACTCCTGTGATCTTAAGGCTCTTATCTTTAATCATCTGTAAAATATAATAAAGGAATGAGCAAACCCCGGCTCAACAAGTATAGCCACACACATCCTATTGGATCAAGCATTATTTTCAATGTAATATATACATCATTTAAAAGTATTTCAATAAATCATGCTTTCAAATAGTTAAAGAATCATTATATACAAAAATGGATAACATGGTGAGTTCATAAATCATTGATCATCATATATCATTATTGAAATATCATTTTAGCAAATCATAGATTCAATCTTTCAAACTCGTGAAGTTTCATCATCTTAGTTACTGTCACTATTATATCCCATGATAAAGACCGTATCGACTAATCATTCTCATAATTGTTACTAATTATTTTATCCCGTTAGTAGGGTTTTGTGCTAACTATTATATCCCGTTAGCAAGACCATATATAGAACTAGTTCTAGTGTCGATTATCCCACTTCTCAGAGATTATTTCGTAACTCTTAAAACATTATTTAAAAATGATCAAAGATTTTCTTTCGTTTATAAATTGATATTCATCACATAAATCAACCAAAACATTCATAAAACAATATTCATCATATGTATAACTCAAATCATTTGTAAGTCCAATTTTCCATTACATGAGTAAACTAAATCATTTATAAATAATTTTTCATCATATTATTAAATTCAAAATAGAAAATAACCATATGCTTGATCCTATTTTCAATATATTGAAACAATGAAATAAAACATTTGATTCTTTCAAAAAATATACATATACGATAGTTTTGAAACAAGTAAGGTGTATGAAGATATACTTACCTCATTTTGTTCTAACAAACTCGCTTTCGCCCAAAATAATCAAAAGCCTAATAATAACCATTTAGACATATTAGTAACCATCTACCTCTGTAAATTTTATTTATCACCAGAAACTACACAAAATAATCCAAACTCTCTTAAATCAGAAATCTGGATAGCTTGCACATCATTCACTAAAATAACCATATCTTAAACTATGAAACTCGAAATCAAGATTCGTTTAGTGCATTGGAAACTAGACTTAATAAGCTTTCTATCCATATAAATCTCAAAACTTAGTTCACTTTAGGAAAAGTGCAGAAAATTTTCGAAATTGCCCCTGGCGTTGCTGCCAGGCAGTTTGCACTGTCTTTAAAAAAAAAATCATATCTTTGCGTAGAAAACTTGGAATCCACTTCCGTTTGGTTCGTTAGAAAATAGACTCATGTAGCTTTCCAACCGTATATAACTCAACTAGTGAAACTCCATAAATCATTTCATAATCAGACTCAAAGTGATGGGACAGTGCTTGATACCTGATTCTACAAATAGATTTCCTTTTCAATTTCAATTTACTTTTTTTTAAATCAATGACATATTTTTCTTCGATTTAAAAGAGGATTTACTCACTTTGTAATGATCGTTCCAATAGTACCCTTCAAATGCTTATTCTTCATATTATTCTTGAAAATCCTCGAATCCTATACCAAAATATATAGTTTTAGATTTTCTTCACTAAGGTGGCTGTCTATGTTTAGATAATACATTTATATTAATCCTAATGGTATTTTAATAACTTCAGCATAAGAAAATAATTTAGACCCAATTATTTATAAAGGCCCATCTGTTTCTTTCTTTTGTTTTTTGATATGTTAATACTTCAATCCAAATATTATTTGGGCTAGGGTATTACATGAAGCTCAAAGGGTTTATATGTTAGGTTGGTTTCTCAGTTTTTTTGGTTTGGAATATCAATGCAGGTGCTTCGTGCAGATAGGTAAACCTGACTAGCTAGATATGCTAGTAATTCTGTCAGAATCTTACTAAACATAAAGGCACATCAGTATCAAATGAATGATAAAAAGGGAGATGTAGTGAATATGTCATATCCATCATCTAATTACTTGCGTAAAGGTTGAAGCTTCCACTTCTTATCAAAGGCCTCGCAAAACCATTCCCATGCAATATTTAGCACTCCATGGATAAGTCTAACTGCAAAAGCCAAAGCACAGGCGATTAATCCTACTTGAAACAACCATTGTAAACACTTAACTTTGGTGTCATCCATGCTGATTCCTACTTGGTTTTGTGATCTAACATGTTCTAATTAGTGAAGGCAAGACCAAAACAAGAGTCCATTGAAACAAGGGTGGTGCAAGAAATGTTGCAGCAAGGTAACTATCAGAGGCTGTTAAGGAACTTGGAGATGCACGGTTGAAACAACCGACAGCTAACCAGTTGGTTTAAACACATTCACTTATGGCTTGATTAGCAAGTATCAAACGGTAGGAGGCTGAAGGCTACCCAGCACCCATGCCCATATTACTCCCTTTCCTGATAAATGGATTAATAAATGCTTTTTCAACCATTTTTTAACTATAAAATAATGTGGATTTTAATTAGTCCTACCCAAACCATACAATGTTGCTTCATATAAATTTTTAAAAATTAATCATTACCCCACTTCAATGACATTTATATCCTCAAATAATTCATCATGTCAAAGACCAAAGATTTGAAAATGAAAAAAATGGTTCATTTCATCCTTAATTAGAAATTTAGAATCATTCAATGGGTTTTCAAAGATTTTCTGATAAGGGAAAGAGCAGCTAGTGAACGAAATGGACCAATTCTTGATTGACTGTAACATTAACCATTGTTTATATGTGTTCATCAAGCTCATGGGGTATTTTGGAACTATAAGATGAGGAATTTAAAGTTAAAATTAGATTTTCATCAGGAAAAAATAGTCTGTGTCTTGGACATCACTCTAAAGGGATTCACCAGCAGATAGTCGGACCAAATATGTGAGTTGCTGTTGAAGACACAACCTGTCTGCAGTGTAACAGTGACTATCTGAATCTTTAGTCACCTAATTAACAAACCAATCAGTCCTTCTCCCACTATATAAACTGCCTCACTTGTTCCTTTCTCTCCATCCAAACAAGTTTGATCCCACTTTGACTATCCTTATCATTTTTGATAGATCATCACAACAAAATATTACTATAAGAACACAGAAAAGAGACATGGGTTCTGTTCTTCTTACATCATCAGCCTTTTTCAGGGCTTTGTTCCTAGCGTTATGTGCTGTCTGGTTACTACCTGATTTGGCACTTGCAAAGCATGCAGGCATTACCAGGCACTACAAGTTTAATGTAAGTTTTAATTCCTCATTTCTTAGGCTCTTTTAGTGCCTTTTTTTTCCCTTTTTGCTAAGCCCTTTTTTCGGGTTAATAATACATAATGCTGAACTGTTCAAGGGATTTGTATATTCAAGTTGAAACCGCACATTTATTCACCGTTTTGCAGCAAAACCAAACAGAGCCTTCACTGCATAAAAAAGAAAACAAAATCTTTCAAGCCCACAGAGAACTCCAAAGCAAGGTTTTTAAGTTCACCAAACACGACACAGAGAAACCAAAAACAGAGTATGGAACCAATTCAACCTTAACTTGAAAATGAGCAAAAGAACAGCTTACCATAATTTTTTAATTAAGTGTTCATATTTAAATTCTGTCTTCATTGCATATTCTAGCTTTAATCTCTCCCCCGACAACACAAATGGAAAAGAAAACCAAAACAAACACACAGAGACAGAGACACACACCTCCGAGAGAGAGAAGTCTTTGAGTACATTTTAAGTATGGCTATAGCTTAGGCTAACATTTCCACACGTTTGTTCTTTCTTTTTCTTGTTAACCTTGTACAGATTAGGATGCAAAATGTGACAAGGTTGTGCCAAACAAAGAGCATTGTGACTGTCAATGGCCAGTTCCCAGGGCCTCGGATCATTGCCAGGGAAGGCGATCGCCTACTCATCAAGGTGGTTAACCATGTTCAATACAATGTCACTCTTCATTGGTATGAGATTTCACTTCCTACTGCATTCTCTTTTTTATTAATGGTTAGCATTTTATTTTAAAGTTGATCACATGTTGGCTTTTCACTTGGAAACTAGGCATGGAATCCGACAGCTAAGGACTGGATGGGCTGACGGACCTGCCTATATCACTCAGTGTCCAATTCAGACAGGACAATCCTATGTATACAACTTCACCATCACTGGCCAAAGGGGGACCTTATTTTGGCATGCTCACATCTCTTGGCTAAGAGCTACTCTTTATGGACCTATTGTCATCCTCCCAAAACGACATGCCTCTTTCCCATTTCCCCAACCATTCAAAGAAGTTCCCATCATTTTTGGTAATTAACACAACTTCTCACATCAGGCATTGGAAGAAGAATAATTTTGCGTCTTGAATTAATTTTGAGTTTTGCCTGGAATTGCAGGAGAGTGGTGGAAAGCAGATACAGAAACTATTATCAACCAGGCCATGGCAACTGGAGGGGCACCAAATATCTCAGATGCTTTCACCATTAATGGTCTCCCAGGTCCCTCTTACAACTGCTCAGCCAAAGGTACTACATTATATTCAATGTCACTAAAGCAAACCAATATTTTGTCAATTTCCATCGGAAAGGTTCAAATTCAGGGACACACTACTAACAAGAAAACTAAATTTTATGCAGAAACATTCAAGCTTAAGGTGAAGCCGGGTAAAACCTATCTTCTGCGTCTGATCAACGCTGCACTCAATGACGAGCTCTTTTTCAGAATTGCAAACCACACAGTCACTGTTGTAGAAGCCGATGCAGTCTATGTCAAACCTTTCAAAACAGATATTGTTCTTATCACTCCAGGGCAGACCACCAATGTCCTCCTCAAGGCCAAATCAAAGGCCCCCGGCGCCAACTTCGCTCTGTCAGCAAGGCCTTATGCCACTGGCATTGCCACTTTTGACAATACCACGACCATCGGAATTCTTGAGTATGAGAAATCTGCTTCTGCCTCAAACTCTAAGAACAAGAAACTCCCGCTTCTAAAAGCAAAACTTCCACAGTTTAATGACTCCACCTATGCTATGAAATTCAACCAGAAACTTCGTAGCCTCGCTACAACTAAATTCCCTGTTAAAGTCCCAAAAAATGTTGATAGACGCTTCTTCTTCACAGTCGGGCTAGGGATACTCCCATGCTCTCAAAACCAAACTTGCCAAGGTCCCAACAACACTAGGCCAGCTGCTGCAGTTAACAATGTTTCATTTGTGCAACCAAATATTGCTCTTCTCCAGGCTCACTTCTTTAACCGATCGAAAGGAGTATACACCACCAATTTCCCAGCGAACCCACCGTTCAAGTTTAATTACACAGGCACACCACCTAGAAACATAATGTTGGACAGTGGCACCAAGGTGGTGGTGCTACCTTTTAACACTAGCGTGGAGTTGGTGATGCAGGA
This sequence comes from Theobroma cacao, assembly GCF_000208745.1. Classification (NCBI taxonomy): domain Eukaryota; kingdom Viridiplantae; phylum Streptophyta; class Magnoliopsida; order Malvales; family Malvaceae; genus Theobroma; species Theobroma cacao. Next base: position 1,666,623 of record NC_030854.1, read on the forward strand.
TACTAGCATCCTTGGTGCAGAAAGCCACCCTTTACATCTTCATGGGTTCAATTTCTTTGTGTTGGGTCAAGGTGTTGGCAACTTTGACCCCAAGAAGGACCCTGCCAAGTTCAATCTTGTAGACCCTGCAGAGAGGAACACGGTGGGTGTGCCATCTGGTGGGTGGGTCGCCATTCGTTTCCTTGCAGACAATCCTGGTGAGTTACATAATTGCTCTACTCTTTATCCTTTACTCATCAGATATGCATATGGAAGGTTGTGATCAAATCATGATCCCGTTCGAACTGTAAGGGAAAAGAGAAAAAGAAAAGCTAGTAACATAAGAAAGACATTTTCAAAATCAATCCAATTTGGCTAGCAACTTGGCAAATCATTTTACTTGCATATATCAAACAGAGTCATCGGTTTAGATAAATATTCTTTCACTATTAATCAAATCAAATGTAGTTGTCTGTTTCTTTAGATTAACTCTTTGTGCATGAACAGGCGTTTGGTTTATGCACTGCCATCTGGAAGTACACACTAGCTGGGGCTTAAAGATGGCATGGGTTGTCAACGATGGTAAGGGTCGCAAGCAGAAGCTACTACCTCCACCTGCTGATCTTCCTAAATGCTGAAATCCAATTGTTTCTCTTTTTTCCATTTTTTTTTTCTAATATTACAATTTTACGGCCGGGAGAAGAGTTGCTAGGCTCTCCATAGCTTAAGCTTGGTTTTGGGTCTATTATTACTTGTGTACCAACACCAGAAAATGAACTGGTGCGGCTCTTTGTATAGGTTATTATCAAGTTGTGTATTACCATAAGAACTAATAATATGTGACAGAATCTTCATAAACGGATTTTCTACAAACACAATCTCTCTATTCTCTCTACTTTATCCAGATTCCACCTGGAATTAATCTTATCCAAGTTTTGCTCCTACATTCCTCAATTTGCTCCAATGAAGGAGATCCAATTTATATCCTTGTGATCATTATCATATGGTTATGGTAGATCATTATTATAACATTCATGACCAATTAACCATGTTTAAGATACTTCCATAAGAATATATTAAAAACTTTAATAAAGATGATTTCCCTATACAAAAGTTCCAACATAGCTTATGGATAGTGATGCGAATAAGAATTTAGAATCTTTTAATTTTCACGTAAAGGTCAACGTCATGTCAACGAGTGATATTTTGATTAATCACAATTAATCAATTATTAATCATAAAAGATTGTTTGATATAAAATAAAATTATAAAAATTTAATTGAATGTAATAAAAAAATAAAAATTTATTTAAAATTTTTAAAATAATTTAAAAACTTTTTCAAATAATATCCCTTCAATGATTTATAAAATTCAAGATCCTTAATATCAATATGTCATTACCTTATCATAACAAACCTAGAAGATTTGCCAAATCCAAGGTACCCAGCCCAAGCCAACAGCTCACCCATTCTTAATGTATGTTTGGCCTAACTTTTTTTCAGCTTATTTACTTTTTAAAAGCAAAAGTCAGATCAAACATAATCTTTTGATAAGTGCTTAAAAAAATAACTTTTTTTTTAAAACAAAATTTAAAAAAAAAAGACTTAAAAATACTTCAAAGATGAGCTTTTTTTTCTNCTCTTCTTTTAAAAATACAAAAAAAAAATTAATTTTTATTCCAAAAATATCTTCATTTGTTAAAAATAATTACAATATTATCTTTTTTTTAAAAAAAATACTTTCTATGATAATTTTAACAAAAATTATAACTTATAAAAAAAACTTATAAAAAAAATTTACCAAACAACTTTAACTTAATTTTAAAAGTTATTATTTTTTATAAAAATTTCATAATAACTTTTAATTTAGAAAAAAATCAGACCAAACAAGTTCTTAATTAACAAATTCAAAACGTACCAAAAATATAAAATCAAATTCTTTAGGGGTCATCTGAAAATACAGAAGAAAATGAGGGGCATTCGAGCTAAACACGACCAAAACTTTAACGACACCGCACCCTGTAGATGTAACAGTTGTTTCCCAACCGTGACCAACCTCCAAATTAAAAGCTCCAGCCTTTCCCTGCAAACAAAACAAAAATTAGAAAAAGAAAAAAAAAAACCGAAAAAGGATCCACCTCGAAATTCACCAGCACAGGAGACGCCGTCGTTCTAAACGCCGGCGCCTCCGCATCCGCCACTCGTCTGAACATTCAAGAAAAATACCTTAACCATGAAGCGAGGCTTCAGCTTTTCCTTGCCAGTAACCGTCGTCATTTCGGCCATCGCTTTCATTTACTTTTGTACGGTCTTCATTTTCATAGACCGCTGGTTCGGTCTAATGACCTCTCCTGGTGTCATGAACGCCGTCGTTTTCACCGGTGTTGCAGTCACGTGTGTGCTTAATTACGGCTTTGCAATCTCGACGGATCCGGGTCGGGTCCCGTCTTCTTTCATGCCTGACATCGAAGATTCCGAAGTTCCTATCCATGAGATCAAACGCAAGGTACAAGAGAAAAGAAAAATTGGCTGTTTTGGTATGTTCTTTATGTTTCCTGTCTGAAACAAGAGAATGCTCGATTGGATTTTTTTTTGGTAATAATTTTGATAAAGATTTTATCTTTTCAATAAAAAATCATTAAATTTTGCAATCTTGATTTGTTAGAAATGGAGTGGACAATGTTGGGGTTGTTAAATTTTTGTGATTATTGCATGCAAATGAGCTGATTATGGAGTTGGAACAGATTAGCAAATTTTGCGTGGGGGCAAAAACAATGATCTTGGGGGTTTTATTAGGCCTAGATTTGATGAAAGTTTTGGAATTGAGGAGGAATGAGATAGTTGTAATTACCCAAATGGCGGGTTGGTTATTTTTGTTTTTTTTCTTAATATGTCAAAGATGCCAAATAAGGAGATGAGCAAAAGGCATTATCAAAAACATTCTAATCTATGATGAGTGGGTGACCTATATGAAATATCAAGTCTAACATAATTGGTTCATAAGTGTGGAAATGAAAGCAGAACAAATTATCGCTTTCAAGCTGCTTCTTTATTCAGTCGTTTGATTGGTGTATTCTGCATTGTAGAAAACCCTTAGAATAGCAGCAAGGTAAGAATACCTCACTGTGGTTTGTCTGTACGTTTGATCTTTTGTCATAATGATCAATGTAATGTGTTATTTGACTGTTAATCATAACAGAGACCGGTATGCATTTGCATCATATATGTTATGATAATGCTCTAGTTGTCATTGAGGACTTTCTAACTAACGGTATGTTTGTTGGTGTTATCAGGAGAACTATTGTCGTCTTGCGTCACTGTTATAGTGTCCTTGTTTGTCAAACGGATAACTTAAACACATGAGTTGACGTAATTGTATGTCACATTGGATCTCTTATTGACTTTTACTTGGAATCGGAATATTGAAAGGAGTTGGTTTTTCCTGTTTGCTTGAATCTTGTCTTCTATTGGAAGACTGATTTTGAATTTTGTCGCTTGTTAAAGATTTGTGCAGAACTTTTAAGTCAAAATAACCTCAATGAGACAAAAAATCCGCATGTAACTGGAGTTAAAATCTGTGTTATTTAGGTGGACTCCTCAAGTTGGTATACTTAAACCAGGGTAACATCATTAATAGATGTAGTCAATGAAATTCTATGGCATTTGGGGGGTTAATGCTTAATAGACTTCTTTATGTTTTTGTTGCATAACTGTTATTTTGGTCATCTATCTGTGACTTTTGTTTGGAATGTTTTGTAGGGAGGGGACTTGAGATATTGCCAAAAGTGTTCTCATTTTAAACCTCCTCGTGCACATCACTGTCGTGTTTGCAAGAGATGCGTTCTAAGAATGGTACTTGCAATCTAAGTTATCATTCATGCATGTCTCAAATGTCTCAATAATATGCTAAAAAGTGCTCCTCTTGATTATAAGGACCACCATTGCATTTGGATAAATAATTGTGTCGGCCATGCCAACTACAAGGTCTTCTTCGTCTTCGTTGTATACGCTGTAATTGCTTGCATCTATTCTCTGGTATGTTGTATCATAGTAACATATATACTCCCTTGTGATCTTGAAATTATCTTCATTTTTTGTTTATTTATGAAAGCTCTTCCTTATGCTTTAGTCATGCACTTGACTTGATTGCCTTGCACATAAGTTCCTCTTCTTCCTTTGGATTGACCTATGCCATAGTTTTACTGGGCACTTCAGCTGGTTCTGATGAGGGCATTTTGTTTTTTCTCATTAATTTTTCCATTCACTTAAATGTCAGGTTTTACTTGTTGGTAGCCTAACTAATGATTCCCAAAATGATGAGCAGCAAAGTGCAGACTCTTTCAGAACTGCATATGTAATATCTCTCGTTACCTACCTTCTGAGCTAGAACTTACCATATTAGTGCTATGCTTATGACTTGGCATTTTCAGGTTATTTGTGGACTGTTGCTAGTTCCCTTAAGTGTGGCTTTAAGTGTTCTCCTGGGATGGCATATCTACCTCATTTTGCAAAATAAGACCACAATTGAGGTAATGAGAATTATTTATACTGTTTTTTCTTTTTTGCAAGTTTGGTTTCAAATTTAAAACTGTATTTTTTCTTTTGTTTATTTATTTCCTTTGATTTTTGTTTAAAAATTGCCAGTACCATGAAGGGGTGAGAGCTATGTGGCTTGCAGAGAAAGGAGGGAATGTCTATAAGCATCCATATGATCTTGGTTCCTATGAAAATCTAACAACGGTAATAACCTGTAATGAAACTGCTCCTCTCCTTTTTCTACGCTGATTGATATAAGATGTTGCATATGATTTTGGACTTTTATCTTGACAAATCTGAGAGGACCTCACTTTTTTACTGTTTGCTTTAGATTGTAGTTTCTGGGTGTTCAAATATCCTCAATTTTATATAATTTAAAAAGTCTCTATGCCAAGTTTTAACCTGCCTTCTATCATGACCTAATCATCTAGTAGGTCAGCTGGCAACACTAGATTGAACATCAATAACTTGGTTCAATTTTGCCTTGTTTCCTTCTTATTTTGTTTTTCAATTTTTACAGAAGGCTAGAACACATTTTTATCTCTTGTTTCATTTGTTGCTGTCTGATTGTTTCAGGTATTGGGTCCGAGTATCTTCTGCTGGATATGCCCCACATCGAGACACATTGGTAATGGTCTCCGCTTTCGAACAGCGTACGATGGCAAATCTGCTGCATCAATATCGGAATGAAGGTTCAATTATGTTTTTTGACATTGCGTTGGCAGTAACAAAAGTTTGTGACGCTTGAGGGATTTGATTAACGCATACCCCGTGATAAGATCTGGTAGTCCCCTAGCATGTAAGCTGTCTCCTTGCAGTAGTCCAGGAAAGAGGAATTAGGAAAAACCATTCATCACTATCTGGCAACAGTAAGTCAGGATTGCTTTTGAAGCTGTTGCTGCAAGTAATTGAAAATGGATGAGGATGTCAAAAGGTCCCTTGTCAATAACCAGGCAAAGCAATTAGAAATAGGATTGTTGGGGTTTTACTCTTCTTTTTCCTCCTACCCTTTTTTGAGTTTCTGGTTGTAGGGAGGGTCACAAATAGGTTTTTTTTTTTTACACCTTGTCCAGAAAGAGGGCATCATTGTAGAAGTGATCATGCAAATCAACAGACACAACTGTATCACTCATGTAAAAGAGCTGTACAATCCTTGTAACTCTAAACACAAACACAAGTTTTGATGACATTTCTGTTTCTCAGTGTTCTTTTTGTTTTATCAATGGAATCACCCTTCCCCTTCTGCTTCTATCTCTTTGCTCATCTCCAGGTCAATGATTGAGATTTTAGCAGCCACAGACAGCTCGTAAAAGTGGCATGCCAACCTTTTTCAAAATTTTATGTTGTTTGGTCTAGATATTCTTTGTGTGTCCTTTTTGACTTGACCCATTCTTTAAAACTTGACCATATCCAAAAGAACTGATTAACAAGTTTGTATATAAAAAAGTTCAATTGATGTACAATTTTTTTTTATGTGCCAATATAATACAAAGTTTATTCAATTTGACCCATTTTTTTAAACTTGACCATATCCAAAAGAACTGATTAACAAGTTTGTATATAAAAAAGTTCAATTGATGTACAATTTTTTTTATGTGCCAATATAATACAAAGTTTATTCAATTTGACCCATTTTTTTAAACTTGACCATATCAAAATTCCTTCAATGTCAATTTGAATTTAAAATTAGTTGAAAAAGGCAAAACTGTTTTAAAGGAATTTCAAGTATCAACTCAAAAAGTAAAACCTATCCATAAGTTTTAGTAGAATGATTTTAATAGGAAGGGGGGCTAAATGTAAATTTACTAAAATGTAAAGCGATGAAATGTAAATTTAACAAAAATACAGGTAGATTTTGAAATTTACCCAGTTTCCACAATAATCATTTTACAGTACATAAGAGTAATAATATGGAGACTGGGGCCCTTCATGCACTGGCCATTGCGCCACCTCAGAAAAACTCACGTGGCCTTAGCATGGTCCTTATCTCAGTTATCAGGTCACGCGCTCTCTCAAAGTACAAAACAAACGCTTCGATTCAAAGCAGTTGAAAACAAGGTGTCAACAATTATTGGTTCGTGCTTCTCACGGTCACTGACTGAGAATTGAGAATTTATTCAACTGTATGCGCAGTGAAAAGAAAGCGGATTTATTCTCGGATATCCACGAAGAAGGCAAGAGGGTAGTCCGAAGTCTAGTTTCCTCATCGTCATCTGAAAGTTTCAGACTTTCCGCTGGTGTCTGTCAGGAAATGGAGGTAGATAACCAGACCAACCCATCACAGGTTAAGAGGTTTGGTTTCTGGGTCTTTAATTTCTTACCTTGTTTGCTCTTGTTTTGTTTTAATGATTTGTAGTTCATTAGTTTCATGTGCTAAGTTAGTTACTTACCTTTCTTCAAATAATGGAACCTCTTCTTTTCTGATGCCCAGCATCCTTTTGAACTTGTTTTTGCTTGCGAATCAGCTAACGCCTTGACCAAACTGAGAATCATTTCGAGTTTTGACGGAGGATTTAGTTTGCATGTGGGAGTCATGACTATGGGTGTTGGTTATTAGTTTGATCCTTTGCTGGTGATTAATTCAGCCACTGCCATTTACCAGCTAGGCTTCTCTCTGTTGTAAGAGGTTTTACCGTTTTAGCTTATTCTCCTGGATTTCGGCAAGTTATTCATTGTGCTTGATCATGAACTAGATGTTTTGTTCTGTTCATTATTTGGATCTAGTTCTTACCTTCAAAAAAAAAAAAAGAACCAGGCATGGTGATGAACTCTGTCGCCTGCTATCTTCAGGTGTTAAGTCTTTTGTTGAAGAAATAACCTTTTCTTTTCCGATCTTCTCAAGGACCCTTAAAGACAGCATTTTTAAACCGAAGGACAGTATTTGAATTAACATAATTCTTCTTTAAGATTAAGGATGATGTCTATAATTCCTTGTCTTTCATTGCTTTTGATAGTATGGAGGTGAATGATGCACTGTGCTTCTCGATATAGATGACCTGATCCCAATCCCCTATCCCTTGCATCCAACCCTTATTCTTAATGTTCGAATTTGAAGCCTCCAAGTTGAACATCTCAAGATCTAATCATTTGGTTGCCCCTTGGGACAAAATACCAATTTTCATAACAAAGAAAAATACTATTAATTCTTTGATGGTATCGTTTCTGCTTATGTAGTTATCATTTAGAGGTTATACTAAATTTTAGGTATTGTAACTTGTCTGGTTTTCAAACCTTAATGGGGCCAAAGAGAATTAATCGCTGAGGCATCTTGAATATTTTTATATGTTATGAGTTTTGATCAGAAAATGAGAAAGAAAGTTGATCTTCTAAGTAGATTTTGGATACATCATTGCGGCATCTAGCCTCTTACCTGCAAAGTACCTCTCCCTCTTTTTCCTATTTCCATTTCTGTTTTCGTATTCAGCTTGCTCAATGGGTCAGTGAACATTGTTGACTTTAACAAGAAAAGAAAGTTAGAGGCTGAGCAGTTGGGCTTGCCTATATCAAAGCATCAATGTTGGAATCGGAGCTTACCATCGAAGCCTCCTACATTTAGCAGTATCCAGGAAATAAAGGGGTTTAGTCCATGCACTTTCAAAGGAAAGGGAGGGGCCGCTTATGATGTATCCGAAACTGGATCGGCAAAAGATAGCAATAGCTTTGCTGAAGACTCTGACTGTGCAATGTCTGTGCATGATGAAGCTAAATTTGGAACAGAGGACACAAAGTATTTACTATATGGCAGAGCTTCCTCCTCATCTTCTGATTGGGGATCCAACTCCCAAGGTTCCCTTTATTCTTCAGATAGTACAACAGTAGCGTCAAGGAGTGTTGACAAAGAAGTACTATCTTCTCCTGGTGGGGAGCCTGAGCCTGCTGATGTTGAACTAGCTGACAATCTTGAGGAGTCCCTTGTAGAGTATGGAAGTCATATAGATTACATCTACTCAGGATACGGAAACTACCCCATAGAGGAATACCGAGATAAGGAAATTGAAGAAATTCTCAACACCAATGGGGCAAATCCAAATGTTTATGTTCTTTCATCTGGAAGATGGAGTGCCAAACAAGGTAATTCTGTTATGCTTTGAAAATATGTACACATTGATAGGAGATTTATGAGCATGCATGTGATGTAGGGGCATTTGGGGGGATGACAAAGTATGCTATCCTGTAGTTAATCATGCACTGCATATACAATGTGACTTTTTGAACGGTATTAAATTTGGTTTTCCCTCATATACTGAAAGGAGAAGTGTACTTTTTACTTTAATGCAGAGGCTCCACAAACTGCTAGGAAACCAACCATTGATCAAGAATTTGAGCAGTATTTTTCTACGCTTATGCTCTAGAGGAGAGTACTTCAATCTGAATGTCTAAGCTGTGTATATAATGTTTTATATGGCTTGACATTAAAGTCAAAATGTAAAAATTGGCTTGTTTTTTGTGGTTGTCTAATTAACAATTTGCAAGAGATTTGAGGTAACTTTACCTTTGTCTCTCCCATCTTAAAGCCAACTTTGGTTCGGGTGTATATATTTTTTTATAGTAATAAAATGTTGGTTTCATGCAGCTATTATAAGTACTCTTTTTTCTTTCTCATTCATCTTTCTATTGCTTTTACTCGTTGAATGTTCGTGCTTCTTACTGTGGGATCCCAATTCCCACTGACTCAAACATGAGGGGTGCTGCCTTCAAGTATGCTGGAGGGTATATATCAGTTCTGCATTTTTTTTTTTTGACAGATAAAATGTTAGATCCTTTCCACCATAATTCTTCATGTTTTGTCAGCTTTTGTTTGGTTCATTAGTTTGTTCCATAAATATGTATAACTAACATGTTTACAGATGAAGTTGATGGATTGTAAAGCTAGTTTTTCTGGACATATACTTGTATGCTTGATTGCAAGCTACTTTCATGCATGGGATTTGCCTTTTAAAAAGGATAAATTATGTCATGCACAGTCCAAATTTGATCACTCACCTTTTTGTTTTGTTTGATTATGTATATTATGTTTACTTGCAGATGCTTTCGTTAGTTCAGTCTTGTTGCACATGCTTGGTTACTAGGGCCTTCTCAGATGTTATCAGCTGTAGTTTTCCTTGCTTCTGTCTTGAATCTGATCATTCAATCAAAGTGGAGGTGCATAACTGACAAACCAAAATTTGATCTGTAAACTGTACATTCATCTTTCTCTTTTGGCAGAGTAAACTAAACTTCACCAGTTCAGATAGAAGCTTATTTTATTAGTGGCTGAAATCTTCTCTTGCTGTCTTTCAATAACGTCATGATAATCAAAATTAATCTAGAGTTATGAACTATGTTGTTGAATTGTGTAGTGAAAAGGCAACAATCTTGAAAGACAGCTTTTTGCTATCTCTTTTATGGTGCAAAACGTGGTGCTGAGGGTTTTCTGATTTTAAGTTGATACCCATCATAAAATATTCGACAGACCTAGTGGCCTGGACTTTATTCTTTACATAGCTGGCTATCATGTCCAGTGATGAGTTTCATTGCTCACATTGCATGCTGTCCTAACTGCAGGATTGTTACTAAGAAGATTCAACGTGGTCAAACAGGACTGGAGTTTGTACTCCCATGCCAGCATGAGATGCTGCAGTACCTGATCATCTGCAACGTTCTTTTAACCATGGATGTCAAGTTTAGGTGGAAGCAATTAGATCAACTTTTGTTTGCAGCAAACTATTAATGATAGCAGCAAGGAAAGTAATTGCGGTAGGATGATAGTTGAACTTAATATTAAAATGAGAGAAACATGTAAATTAAATGAAATAAATCCATCGGATGTGTACACCTCAGCTGCTGTTCATTCCCTCAACCAACCATCCACTCATCCATCCGTCAATGACACACGTTCAACATCAAAGGAAACGAAGAAACCATGCCCCCCCTTTCCTTAGTTAGACACGCAACGAAAAGGAATTGCATAAAAATCAAGTGACAAATTTTTAAAAGTTCAGACGAATTCAGAAACACTCAAAATGGTACAAAAAAGGAAAATTGGATAGCCCTCGGGCAGTCGGAACAACAATGAATACTCAGAATCAACACTGTGGAAGATCAGACGGTGGTGGCTGCAACTTCTGATTTGGTTGCGGCCCATCCAAGACTATCCATGCCATTTTCAGTCCCCAGCTTGTGTGGACATCCAGGTGACAGTGCATGAACCACACCCCTGTTACCATGTCAAACAAATTATGTAAGAAAATTATCGTTTTTGGCTTATTTGTCGAGGGAAAAGGGGAAACAGATTAGTACCTGGGTTGTCCGCGAAGAACCGAATGGCTAGCCAACCACCAGCAGGAACACCAGCTGTATTCCTCTCCATGGGGTCGACAAGATTGAACTTGGCCGGGTCCTTATTTGGATCAAAGTTGCCAAAACCTTGTCCAACAACGAAGAAATTGTATCCATGAAGATGAAGTGGGTGACTCTCAGCACCGAGAATGCTAGTGTCCTGCATCACCAGCTCTACACTCGTGTTAAATGGCAGCACCACCGTGCGTGTGCCATTCATCACATTTGTGTTATTTGGTGGTGTGCCAGTATAATTAAAAGGAATTAAGGGTTGTGTAGGAAAATCTGTAGTGTAAACTCCATTTTGTCCAAAGTAGTAAGCTTGGAGAATAGCCACAGATGGGAGTGCAAATGACATATTGTTGACTGAAGCAGCAAATTTGCTTGAATTGTTAGGTCCTTGGCAGGTTGTGTTTTGAGGGCAGGGGCTCGTCCCAAGTCCTACAGTGAAGAAAAATTTCTTGTCCACAGTTTTTGGTACGTTAGCAGGGAATTTAGCATTGGCCAAGCTACGGAATTTCCCTGTAAAGTTTGCAACAAATGCTGTGGCATTAATAGGAGGGAGGGTTGGTTGAAGTAAGGTAAGGTTTTTAGAGGATTTGTGATGTTTTGGATGTTCATATTCAAGAATTCCCACAGTGGTGGAGTTATCAATGGTGCCTTGGCCAGTGAAGTAAGGTCTAGCAGCCATGAGGAAGGAGGCATTGGGGAATTCAGGCTTGGTTTTGAGGAGAACGTTTGTGGTTTGGCCTGGCGTGATGAGGAGCTTGTCAGTTTCGAAAGGTTTGGTATATATGGCGTCTCCTTCGACCACCGTCACGGTGTGGTTGGCGATGCTGAAGAAAAGCTCATCGTTGAGTGCAGCGTTGATTAACCGGAGGAGATATGTCTTTCCTGGCTTCACCTTCAGCTTATATGTGTCTGCAACACCCATACAGTAACAACAACGTTAAACTCAAACTTGCATGGATGGCTTAATTTACATTGGAAAATCGTCATCACACCAACTTAGCCCCGCCTGTTTCAGGATGTTAACCTTGCTTTTTTAACAAAACCTGTGAACTTTACACTAACTGCAGTCTTCCTAACAACCTTTTGACGAATCTTTCGAGGCTAACCACGTTGTCCCAAAAAGAACTAAAGCTAAAGCAAACCTGTCCATTTCACAAAACTTGTTTATTCTTAGCATTAACTGATACCTTTGGAAGAACAGTTGTAGAGTGGCCCTGGAAGACTATTGATGGTATATGCATCAGAAACATTAGGTGCAGCTCCTGTCTGGAGTGCCTGGCTGATTATAGCTTCTGGGTCTGTATTGAACCACTCTCCTGAAAATACCAAACTCATGCAGATACCAAGTTTTAGAATACCTAAAGCCATAAAGTTAATGCTTATGGCTACATTATGCCAATTTCTTACCAAACAAGATCGTGACTTCCTTGTGGGGTTTCACGAATGGGTAAGATTCGTTGCGCTTTGGGAGGATGATGATCGGTCCATAGATCGTCGCTCTCAACCAGGAGATGTGAGCATGCCATAAGAGAGTTCCTCTTTGTCCTGTGATTGTGAAGTTGTAGATGTATGACTGGTTTGTTTGTATGGGACACTGTGTTACGTAAGAAGGTCCATCCGCCCATCCAGTCGTAAGCTGTCTAATCCCATGCCTGTTTCCCATATAAAAATAAAAGAAAAATTAAAAAATAACCAAATTACTAAGAGTTTAACAGTACTATCCAATGCATCAACAGAAATGGAAGCAAAGATTCATACCAGTGAATGGAAATATTGTTTGAAATATGGTTAACCACCTTAACGATCACTCTGTCACCTTCCCTTGCCACTAACCGAGGCCCTGGGAACTGTCTGTTCACAGTCAGAATGGTCCTTGTGTGGCATAGTCTTGTAACATTGTGGTAGTCAATCTTAATCAACATTGAACAAGCAAAAGTAAGAACATCAGACTAGAAAAAACGAAGCTCAAAAGAGAAAAAAGTCCAATGGTGTACATTGAAAGTGTAGTGCCTCGTTTCGCCTGCCACATTCTCCAGCAATAACAGTAGAACAAAGAAAGAAAACAGCATTGCCATGGAAGGAAATGAAGGAATTGGATGTGAGGTTGCCATTTCTTCCTTGCACCTTGGTGACTTGGTGAAGAAACAACTAGTTTTGAAGAGCAATAGCTAAGCTGAATGCAAGGCTACAAATGAGGAAGGTGCAATTATATAGGCAAATAATAATTGCTGATTAGGTACTAAGGTTTTCATTTTCATTGATGAGTTACACGCCCCACTGTTGAGATGGTGTGATCCGCTTTGCTGTTGGTCGAGCTGAATTTTAGAGTGCTGATAAAGTAAGATTTTTCTTTAACCATTTTAAGTTAATTTTGATTACCCGAATGACTTTTGGTCCTTTCCAAGGACGATAACAGGTGGATTATACACATCATAATCCACAGTTAAAGCCCACTTAATTGTCCTTAATATGCAATTAAAGAAAAGTCAAATTACTACTATGTATGTACACAAGCAAATTATTCAGCAATCAGCACTGACACAAGAAAGTCAAATAAGCAACCTGACCTTCTAATCACCTATATGCCATATGTCAAATCTAGCAAAAAATCCTCCTAACTTATTATTATTAAAAGGGTGATAATATCATATACATCAAATTTTACAAAAATTGTAATCAAAGATTTCTTCATGTACTGTTAATTAGTTTTAAATTAAATACTTAAAACAAACATTTTATTCATTGTTATTTTTTCTATAATTCGTGTCACATAATAAATCTGTAATTTTTATATACAATGGGCAATATTGGTGTGTATTGAATTTCGTATAATGCAGTTCAATGATAGTATAAAAATCTTGGATCTATGCGTTAGGGCAGGAGCCAGCTGGTGACATATTGCTAACATTTTGTTTATAGTTGTAGTATATTTCTCAGAAGTATGACAATTGTTTGCTCTTTGTCAATGGACATTCAGATGTACAAACCCAGAAAAGCTGCTTTTGTCACCCTTACAACAACAACCACTTGGCAGAAATATCAGACAAAATTTTGCTTAAGGTAATGCAGGATAATCTGTACGTTCTTCAGTGCAGTTTCATTCTCACCAACTACTGATAAGATAGGGGTAGTTTTACATAGACTTTTACATTTTTTTTCAAAGCTTCTGACATTGAAATGAAACCTGAAGAACCTATTTCATTGGTATTTAAGGATCATTAATCGTTAGAACTTTTAAAGCTTGGGTTGTTCTAACCTACCTACTTTACTTGCATTCCAATTTCCCTGGAGAATTTTTTCCTCTCTCCACAGTATCAAATTATCAGAAATTCTTGGTAGGATGGGAACATATCAGGGCAGGGGAGAGGAGAGGCAATGCCAACATTGCTTTGTCAGGGTTCGTGTATGCAGTCTCTGGGTACTTTTCAGGATTTGAATTTGTTTTGGCAATTAATGGTCTTTAATTAGCTTGCATAAGAACCAAACTGAATTCTAGAAACACAAAAAAGGGTATCTGATGGAAATTTCAAACATGGATTAAGAGGGGGCCATGGCTTATTGGAGAGCCAGGTTTGTTGCAGGGATGTGCTACTTGTTACCGTATTCTCAAGGTACTTCCTACTTCCCTTGTTTCTGAATCCTTAAGAGCCTTGACCAATTGGACCTCCCCTCAACTATTTTGGCTTTGAAACTAAGGAATAAAATTGTCACCATATTATTAAATTATTTCCATGTAGAGCAAACATTAATGTCATATTGCTAAACATCAGTTTCTCGTTCATCCCTTGTCATTCTTCCACAAAACAGTGGTGGGATACATCGCCTCGTTGGGTCAGCCAAGCCAGCAAATGGTTATAGGACACAACAGAATATTCCCACTTCTTTCCCTTTTTTGTTTATGTTCAATCCTTTTCTTCATATGTTGCAACCGCAAGCTTTGAACGAAACAAAGAACGCTTGGAAACTACAAAAACATTGACAAACGTGTGTTGAAAACCAGACCTTGCGAGGTTGAATCAAAGCAAAAAGACCAGAGATAAGACATCGGTTATGTTGGTTTAGTTGGCAATGCTCCTTTACTGCCAACTCGTCCGGAGAGAACGATGTGCCATCCGATCCACTGCCACCCCCTGAAAACGACTGATATCTGCCTCCTTGAAAAAGGGGTTGGATTGCTAGAACCATCCATGGTTTCAGGTGCGATTTACACAAGGTATACTAGCAAAGTGAAAATCAAGGGTCGTGATCAAACAAGCTCAAGTGCTTCAATTGCTTGCCCTGTGAACAAAATTGATTGGTCAAACAGTCAAACCTATAAATCTTCGAAATCACTGGTTAAAAATTTGGGAGATTTTTACAGGCCAGAGCTGTAGACATAGCCTGGTTCAGCAAGTAGGGGAAAGATACCATCTTTATCTCTCTCTCTTTCAGTACAATGATTAGTATAATTACAGATTAAGCTGAAAAATTATTATTAATCTTCCCCAAGACTATTGTTTTAAGGTGGGGTTGCAACCTCAATCCTCAAATGCAGACATGTTCTGCCATTGCCCCACAACATTGAAGCAAAACCATGTTTTTCATTGAACAGTTACATCAGAGATTTGAAATTCAGAGAGGAAGACAAATTGTTATCAGAAATTTAAACTCTTCAGAGCTCTTTGTTTGGGATTTCATTGGATTACCCAAAGTTTATATACACTTATCTCTGACAGGATTCACATTTCCCAAATCCCAGCTTTGCCAGCTATTGTCTCGGGCGGGAAAATCCTTGCCCTGACAACAACCAAAGATTCCCACTATCCAAACAATATTAAAACAAACAAAAAATGATAGCCCCCAAAGGCCAAACATTCATGGGAGTAATTGGAAGATGAACATTTCCAAAGATTACATCTTTTTGAGATAAAATTTCCAACAATTTTAGCTTGAAATTGGCTACAATAATCAGCAGAATTAGCATCACCCATCCATAATACTAACAATTAAAAGTGATGGACAAAGATTTTGCTATCAATTTTAAACAAAGAAAGTTTCTTTTCATGTTAAAAAGGTGCATTAACTCATTAGTAAACTTTGGCATTCATGCTGACATTATTCATAACCTTAGAACAAAAGGAAACAGAAGAGGATTCAACAAAGGTCGATTGACATAAAGAAGACAATAGCAAAGAAAATAAAAATAATACAAATAAATCAATTTCTTCTACATTACGAATTTGGAAGAAAATAGAAACTAATATTACAACTCCTAAAATCATATATTTACGATTAAAATCTTTTTTTTTTTGGAAAAAAAAATGATGCGAAGTCTTTGAACCACTAAGCACAAGCTTCGCGCCTAGGCTGCAAAGTGAAGAGAGAATCGAGATCAGGCGGCTGGAAGTAACCGTTCTTTGGTGGCTCCCTCTTAGCTCCGCCTGGCGATTTCTTCCTCGGCGGCGGTGGACAATGAAACGCCACCGGAATTCGATGCTTCGGCGTCGTGCAGCCTTCTTCTATCGAACTAGAACTCTCCATTTCTCCCGAAAACCTTTGCGAAAAGCTGAAACCTGGAAGACTTGTGACGATTTAAATGAGAAAAAATTTGAATTCCGTTTTAAATTTTTGAAAATTTGAAAAACTGGTGGGAGAGGCAAAGCAAAATGGGGAATGTTCGTGGAATCGTGTGGGCGGTTTTTTGTTTGATGGGGCGGGGAAGGGGATCATCATACGCTGTTGAAATAGAAAAGACTGGGTGAATTTTCTGCTCGTGGGGTGGGGACGGGTGACAGCCAAGCAGGAGCGAGTTGGGGCGACGTGGCGGACTATGAGTGGTTCGATTAATCTACGTGTGGTATACGTGGCCCACGTCGAATCCGCCTTACATTGGTTTGTGGGCGCCTTTTTTGAATAAGCGCGGCGCCCCCGACTTGGGTCGGTGTTTGCGCGGGAAAATCTGCTGCTTTAAATCTTGACCGCCCGTTTTTGGGCTTTTGTTTTTTATTTTTTTCAGTTTTTTTCCTTTTTTAAATCGGATTTATGGTCAGGATATGAGTCGGTGGCCATCAATTGGTAGACTGTCTCTGGCCTGAAACGCTGTCAATGGGCCCACCGGTGACTAATTAAATAGTAAGATAAACCTTGGGCCCGCAGTTCATGGGCTTGAGATTGAAGTAATATTTGAGCTGCAGCAGAGACTGGAATGAGTAGACCAAGCCAGCCCATTTAAGTTACCAAAGGTGTGAACTATTTTGATATGAAAAAGCCTTTGGACACTCACTATTCCTTGGGCATAACTTCTTGAACATGAAACCAGAGTAAAGCCCAAACGTTGATTAAGAAAAAAGAATTTTAAATTTCTATGAATGGTGATAAAATTACACAAATGGTCACTAAATTTTCACAAAATTTTCTTTTTAATTATTGAACTTTAATTTGTCCCAACTATGTTATTAAAGTTTACTAACTATATCAAATATGATCATCCTAACAGATTTTATCCAATCAAATAATGAAAAAATGACGTGGTCGTTATATAAACTACAACATTAATCAAAATAAAATAATAAAATTTTAGGATTTTAAGTATTTTTTTATTTGAAAATCAAAATTATATATATAAAGAATGAAGACAAGGAAAAAAATGAATTGGGTTTTGATTGATTTGATCGTAAAATACGTGACAGTTACTATTTTTTTATCACTTAATTGGATGGAATCTATAAGAATGAGGACATCTAATATAGTTGGCAAATTTTAATGACCAATTTGAGACAAATTAAAGTTTAATAACCACAATGAGAATTTTATGAAAGTTTACCACCCATAACGTAATTTTCTCTACAAAAGATTAATAACAAGTTTTGAAGATTTAAAACTTTAAAAATCAAAACTAGTCGAGAAGAATTATGTCTAAGACACTAAACAAACATTTAGAGTTGGATTATAACTAGATATTTATATATCAAAACCAATGTAAGACGTTAAGACTTAATTCTATTTTTATCTTTGACATTTAAATCAATAAAATATGTAAATAATGATAGAACACGTGTTTAAAATAACATCATCTTAATCATATATTTATTTAAGTATTAATTAGATCAAACTACACTTAATTTATAACTAAACAATTTACAAATCAAATTATCAAAGACATTTGCAACTCTTTCGTTAGGGTCATACCTAAATTTGAATTAAGAATGGACCCGGTTTTTGTTTTGCACCAACATGGTTTTGTTGGGAATGGAACACGGGTTCGGACACGGAGTGACGGGACAGGTCAAACTGCTCCATTTCGTCCAATCACGTGAAATTTTGACCACGAAGTGGGGGGTGCCTCAAGGTCAAGGATCCCCCAATCCACACACGTGTCCCTAAAATCACGGGCCCTATGGTCCCACATCATAAGGGTTGACTTTAGAGAAAACGTTCGCAAAGATTTGGTGCCTTGTTTTTAGATGAACCTGCGCCCACCTCAGTCTTTGGCCGCTAGCCCCCTTTGGCTCTCTGCACCAGCCAGGGAGCAAACGCAAGCAGCTAAACCTAAGCCCACTCTGACAGTCAAAACCATTTTTGTCTTCAACGTTTGCCCTTTGGGTTTTCTAGGATTCACAAAGTCAAAGCCGAATAGCTACAAAACTTCCCTCACTCTGAAGCAAACTACTCGGAAACCGTCTCTTTTTGAAGATAAACTTTGTTGTTGGTTTGGTTTTTTGATCAGTTTTTGGTATGGAAATGGAAACAGAGGAGATTGCTCCCCCCATTAAAAGGATTAGATTTTGATTGTCTGCTTCTGCTGAATGCCTATCAGAGCTCTCTGCCCATGGCATTATTGCTCCAGCTTTGAGCATCTTGGATGATCATCTTCATTGATGATCTTGGTATGTATAATTTTTGGGATTGGTTTGACCTTATCAAGTGTAATGTTTAGTCACCTTTTCATATTTAATTAAAATTTTTGTTTTATGGGTAAGTTTATAAACGTAAGTGCTACACACTTTGTATCAAAATTTTAAATAAATATTTAAATTAAAATAAATTGATAAGAAAAATTAGTATTTACTTATCAGTTATCACAATTCTCCTAAAGCCACCTAATTATCACAATCTAGTTAAGTAATAGTTGATTCTCAACTGCCTAAAGGTTACAATGATACAAAGGATATAAATAAACTTGTGCTTAATTAATTGTGAAGGTATATGTTTATACATTCTTTAGTGGTTGACTCTTGCTTTGGTTGAAGCTGGGGTCAAGCGTCCGGTGGCTTTGGTCCACCTTAGATGCATCTATCCCAATCAAAACAACGTAAGAAGACAAAACCGGCACTAAATGAAAATACAGAGAATCCGGCAAAGTTTAGAGACAAGCAGCTTAAAATATTGACAGGGCCATCCATGGCAGCTAAGCATGAAAAACCGGTTTGAATATGCCAAAACCTTTGTAGTTTCTTCCTCTTTACCTTTTTCTCATTTTACATGCTAATGGTGATTAATTTGCAGCTAAATCAAATACTATGGTTAAAACTAATTATGAAGAGCAAAACATAACCAATTATTGAAGCAGTGAGATAAAAATTGATCTCACGTATGTTAATTTAAGGGTATTTTGAACATATACATATATAACGTGAGGTTTTTTTTTTATTACTAATTGATTTTAAATTTGATACTTATTTTAAAGATTCAATATAATATTAAAGTAAATGTTATCTTTCTTTTAAGTTTTTTTTTTCCGTAATTCATGTCACATGATAAGTATATATTCCTTATTTATGAGGAGAGTATTGAAGTAGTAAAATGATAAGATCCTAACACTGCCAAATACCAATTACCTTCTGCATGCAAAGAGCCCATTAAGAAAATAATGAGGGGGTGACCCAGGGGTACAGTTAACCAAAAATGTAACAACTACAGGGCAGGAAATCCTTATGGCAAAGTCAACATATATTTGTACACCTCTTATCAACTTATCTTCACAAACAGAAGCCTAGCATCTCTTAATTTAAAGTCAAGAGGGCTCCTCAGATATAAAAACTATAACGTCACAAACTTCCTTCAATTCATCTGCTCCACTCTCTCAACTATTCTTTCCTATAAATTTTTGTTCTTGCTTGCTAGTAATTCCATTACCTTATTCGGCTGCTTCTTCTTCCTTTTGTGACGGCCAAGTTTAGTTCTTCTTGGTTTAATGCAAGGCTTAAGTTAGTTGTCTGTAAGAGTGCTGTAATGGAGAATGGTCAGGAGAAGGCTTGGTTTGATGACTCCGAAGATGAACTTGTGAGAGAGCTTCTTGATGATGAGACTCCGTTCTTTGTCCTACCTCAAGAGACTGTTCAACCCGAATCAAAAACTTCAGAAGAAGAAGCTACTAAACGACTCCTCTCCACCCTCTATTCAGGGCCAAGGATTGAAGATATCGAGAATGCTTTATCAGTGCCAACCTGGAAGGATCAATCCCAAGCACAAGAGCAAACCAGGTTTAATTAATTTGGATTCCCTTGGGTTTTTTTGTTGCTTTTTAAGTGATAGTTTTATGATATTTGGTATTAAATGAAATGAACAATCTTTTTGCAGACTCAATTCAATCCTGGATAGAGGTTTGAGTAAGATAGAGAATAAGTATACCCTGAAGATAAAATGCTGTGGCAATGGCATGGCAGATGATGGATATAAATGGAGGAAATATGGGCAAAAATCGATCAAAAACAGCCCAAATCCAAGGTACCTATCTTTCCAGCTGGCTTTCTGATCTTTTTCTTATCTGTCAGTCATCACCTTCCTTAGATTTCTCTTTGGAGAATCTATAGGAAAGTCCAAATCCTCAATAAAACCGTATACTTGACTGAACGTATATCAGCTCTTTTCCCTTCTTCTTAGTGGCACTTCTGTGCAAAACGGTCTCACCTCATCAAACCATGTTCCAATCTGCTTATCGAATGTGCAAACATTTCTTATTCAAGCAACTGAATGCGTTCAGTTTCTTCTAATAGAAGTAATTTCTTCAATGACAGGAAAGCTCTAAAACAGTTTCCATGGTGGGAAGTTTATCTGCTGCATACTGTTCATACAGATTCTTAATTAGTATTGTCATGCATTGTAGGTACTATCTAATTTATGGCCTCTCTTTCCTTGCCTCCCACAAAGTAAACAAGATGCATGAGAGGCGGATAAAAGAAAGTACTCAAAAACATTTTTGCGATGTATATAAATTTCTTCAAGCTTTCACTTCACCCAACCCTCCTGACAGGGATGGATAAATGGAAAGATCAAGCACATGACAAGCATCATACGACAATATCCCCCTTCGACAAGTCTTCAAATTGGATTTGACAATGCCATCAGTTTCTTTGGGACCTATGCTTAATGAGCTTTGCACTTAAAGCCCATGTCCTAGTCCTTTCGCCATAATTATCCCCACCCAGATCATGAATACTTACTAGTATTAATCAGTATGTGATTTTTTCCTTGAATTTGGCATGAAACAGGAGCTATTACAAGTGCACGAACCCAAGATGCAGCGCAAAGAAGCAAGTGGAGAGGTCGAGAGATGACCCAGACACACTCATCATCACCTACGAAGGGCTTCACCTACACTTTCCCTACCCATATTTCTCACTCGACCCGCCTCTCCAAGATGATTCACTAACCAAGAAGCCCAAGAAGGCCATTTCAGAAGCTGAATCGCAGGCTTTTGGAGCTTCACAAACGACGGAGACGCAAGCAGCAAATATCAACTGTGAGCCATTGCCAAGCTCGTTCGAGGGCTGCGCTCAAGGAATAGCTTTGGAAGGATTTAGCCAACAAGGGTTGCTTGAAGATGTGGTACCGTGGATGATAAGGAATCCATCACGCAACAATATCTCCTCCAACTCTTCTTCTTGCTCGTCTTCCCACTCACGTTCTCCTCCTGCTTCACCTTCTTCTGTGTCTTGGACTCCTAATTATAAAACCTTTTTTGATATAGGCATAAACTCTAGCATTAGGTGAATGTCCTTAGTGGGTTGAAAACCCAATTAAACTATATATAGTAGTCCCCATCAATGTTAATTATATTCTGCTCTTGTAATATCAAATTAACTATTTTAGAATCTAATTTTTGTGTTTTTTTCCCTCAATCCTCTTACTCCTAATCAAGGTTGATTTGCATTCTAAAATCATTTTAAAGTCAATTAACATTTTTGAATAAGTATGTTTAAATTGAGAATATATTTTGATAATTTTACTACAGCCTAACTCCTTATGAGAATAAGATACACATGGTGCTAATTATGAAAAAAAAATTTCACAAAATGCTAATCGGAAAAAAAAATTATAATGTGTCATGTGAAAAAAAATTAAAATTATAAGAGATATAAATAAAGTTTATATATCTTTTTTTTTATTTGTGAAACGGGGAGTTTGAGTCCATAAAAATGACCGGTTTAGAATTGGTCCAGGTAGAAGGGAAAAGGCCTGGAAAAGCCCAAAATTTGACCCAATAAAGAACCCAAATTCCTTTCTTGGGCCCATTTAATCCAATAGTAAATTTTCTTTTTTGTGGATCCCACGAATGAGTTGTGGATAATCCTCCTGCCACAAGCCGAAACGGAACTCCACTTTTAAATGACAAAAACAACCTTCTCAAATACCCCAGCAACAACGTAATCAATAAGGCTAAAATGGTGATTTTGGTCAGCAAAGTAGGCGGTTCCCCAATTCTCCAACTCTGCTAACCAAAGAATCCGATCATTTTTCGTTTGTTTTGAGCTGATCCCCGGCACAAGATCAAATCAAATTTAAATATTTTTATTTTCTCATCAACCAAACAGACCCCAGAAACTCATCCCTTGAGAGTTACCTATTCTGAATCGATTCATGTTACCATTGTTAATACTATTATAATGATTTTCTCCAGAATCGGTCGCACTGTCTCCCGCTCTTCTCGCTCCGCTTTCCGAACAGTAATCATAATTTCCTTCTCAATTTTTTTTTTATTTTTAATGCTCTCCATTTTTTTTGGGTTGAAAATGATTTGAATGTTTGTGTTTTGCAGAATGTAATATCGAGGAATCTGTTATCAAATGAATCGCATGTCTCTACGCCTGTTGGAAATGCGTGCATTTCACGCGTCAATCAAGGGTTAGGGATTGTAAGGGGTTATTTTGCACCAGCTGGAACTGGGAAGCACCTTGTTTCGAATGCGCGATTGTTGAATTTGGATTCGATTCTCGCAAACCCTAGGATTAGGCGGTTTTTCTCCAGTGAAGGATCAAAGAAAAGCAGTGAGTTAAAAATCGTCGCTGTTTTTATATTTATTATTTAAATTTATACCTTTTTTGTTGCTTTTTTAATGGAACTATTGTAGGATATGAAAATTACTACCCCAAAAACAAGAAGGAAATTCCTAAAGCGAATGAACAGAAATCTCAATCCAAAGGTACGTCATTTACTGGAAATTTTTTAAATTTTGATTTGGGAAAGATAATATACCAATGTTGGCGATTATTTAGAACTTTGGAAGTAGGGAAACTGATTTTTTGAATTTAGTTGCAATGCTGACATTGGTGAAAGCTGGCAACAAATTGGTGGTTTTTTTTTAAATGCCTGTGAATTAGTAACTTTTCGGATGTTCATAAGATCACCAATTGGAATATGCTGAGTGTTGACTAAAGTGAAGGTTTCGTGGGAATGTGTTGACTACTTCGAGTTCTTATGATATTTTTGTTAATGTGATTCTCCAGAGGATTCAGGTGCTGGTGATCCTGGAAATTCCCAGAACATTGCAAAGTTGATGCAGAATGTGATCACTCCTTTGTTGTTGTTTGGGATTTTGTACACGTCAATTTTTTCAGGTCCTCATGAGCAGAAGCAGGTAAGCGGCTTTCCCCCTTTTTTAAGAAGCCACCATATTGATAACTTCTCCATTGCGTGCTAAGAAATGAGCTATCATCCCTTTATTGGCCTTGCTATGAGGTTACTAAACATGAAGTTAGATTACTTAGAATATTGAGGAATCTAGTTTATTGGCTTTGTGGAATTGTTCCTTCCCCTCTAACAAAACTATAAATCTTCATCGTTCTTGTTCCGGTTGGTCTTAATGCAACATTTTGGACTTAGCATGACCCCTTTATGTATATCTTATTCAAGCATGTGATTCTGATGCCAATGAGAAAACCAAATTTCAAGTAAACAAAGTGTGAAAAAAAAAAAACCAGAATGGGAACCTATTGTGTGTTTTGAGGGGTTTTATCGAGAAAAACATGAAAACACTTTAAGGTGAAAAAGAAATTATATGTCTTAGGCGACATTTTTAGTTTCTTTGTGGATTTTTTGCTTGCAAGTGTTTTAGTTTTCCACTTCTTCTGCAGTTTTCTCCTTTCTTTAAGCTTTTTGATGTGTTCTTCAGATCAGTTTCCAAGAGTTCAAAAACAAGCTCCTGGAACCTGGCTTGGTGGAAAAAATTGTTGTTTCAAATAAATCAGTTGCAAAAGTTTATGTGAGGAGCTCACCACGCAATGCAAATCAAGCCACTGATGATGTTACACAAGTTCCAACAAATGGAGCTCCTGCAAGAAGAAATATAAGCCAATATAAGTACTACTTTAACATAGGGAGTGTTGAATCTTTCGAGGAGAAGCTAGAGGAAGCCCAGGAAGCGTTGGGAATAGATCCTCATGATCATGTTCCTGTAACTTATGTAAGTGAAGTGAACTGGTTCCAAGAGTTGATGCGGTTGGCACCCACAGCCTTGCTCTTAGGGGCCTTATGGTTTATGGGGAGACGAATGCAGAGTGGACTTGGAGTTGGTGGTTCAGGCGGGCGAGGTGGTCGTGGAATATTTAATATGGGAAAGGCACATATTACAAAATTGGACAAGAATGCAAAGGACAAGGTAAGTGATGTTCAGAAAATTTTTTTGAAAGTTTATGGTGCTGTTATCTTAATACTTTATCTTATATATATCAAAGTAAGATCTGAAGGTCATCATCATGATAATTCCTTGCAATTGTTTATCTCAGGTCTTCTTTAAAGATGTTGCTGGTTGTGATGAGGCAAAGCAAGAAATTATGGAGTTCGTACACTTCCTAAAGAACCCAAAGAAATATGAGGAGTTAGGAGCAAAAATTCCCAAAGGTGCACTTCTTGTTGGTCCTCCTGGCACTGGGAAGACACTTCTTGCAAAGGCAACTGCTGGCGAATCTGGTGTGCCTTTCCTCTCTATGTCTGGATCAGATTTTATGGAAATGTTTGTTGGAGTTGGGCCGTCAAGAGTGAGAAGCTTATTTCAAGAGGCAAGACAGTGCGCCCCTAGTATCATATTTATTGATGAGATAGACGCAATTGGTAGAGCAAGGGGTCGTGGAGGCTTCTCTGGTGGCAATGATGAGCGTGAAAGTACTCTTAATCAGCTGCTTGTAGAAATGGATGGATTTGGAACAACTTCTGGAGTTGTTGTGCTTGCTGGCACAAATAGGCCTGATATTTTAGACAGAGCCCTGTTGAGACCTGGTCGGTTTGATCGTCAAATTACAATTGACAAACCTGACATCAAGGGTCGTGAACAAATCTTTCAAATATACCTGAAGAGACTGAAACTTGATCATGAGCCATCATATTACTCTCAGCGACTTGCTGCTCTAACCCCTGGTTTTGCTGGAGCTGACATTGCAAATGTTTGCAATGAAGCAGCATTGATTGCTGCAAGGAATGAAAGTGCGCAGATAAGCATGGAGCATTTTGAGTCAGCTATAGACAGAGTAATAGGTGGTTTAGAAAAGAAGAACAAGGTTTGTTGTTCCTCATTTCTCTGCTTCTTTTGTTTACTTATGCACCGCATCATATTCAAATCTCTGTTTGATCTATGTGTTTGGTTATGTTTCCAGAGATGTAATTGTGTCGAAGAGAGATTTGAATTTCTTAATGTCAAAGTCTGGTTTTTCTGTTTCCCCGTGTAGTACTGCTGTACATTTCAGGATGTAGGTATAATATTTGCACAGAAGAGCGTCAGTTTATTACTCGTTCTCCATTGATCTCCATTCTCTGGCTTAGCTGCTGTCTCATAGATCTATGATTTATCTGTTCTTCAGTCAACTAAGAAAGTTCTTTTATTTGCTGAACATAATTCTGACTAGTTCCTGCTTCTAGTGAGGAATGAAGCTTTATCTTATATAACATTTTTGTTCTGGCATGCAGGTCATAAGCAAGTTGGAAAGGCGAACTGTTGCCTACCATGAATCAGGCCATGCTGTTGTTGGTTGGTTCTTGGAACATGCAGAACCATTGCTTAAAGTAACAATTGTTCCTCGTGGTACTGCAGCGTTGGGATTTGCTCAGTACGTTCCCAATGAAAATCTTCTGATGACAAAAGAGCAGCTTTTTGATATGACTTGCATGACACTCGGTGGTCGAGCTTCTGAACAGGTGAAACTTCTGAGCACCTTCTCACACGTTTCTTTGTCTATCTCAGTACCTTTCTGAATCAGTAAACAAAGACTTATTTAGAATTGAGAAGTCTGAATTTAGCAATATCATACACTTCTTGTCTCTAATTAAATTATGTATGCCTGCTGAGTGCTTGACCATTTAGTTTCATGGTTGAAACAGAAGCCTTGGGTATCAGGTCTTTGGGTGTCATCTGGAAAGGGTCTCATTTATTGCAGCTTTATTTTTTATTCCTTCCTTGTGCATATGTTTGACCACATCGAATGCCTAGGTTTATGCATCGCCCTTCTTTATGCATGTGTTTGATATGCTTGTATCTCAAGTTGAGATGAAATCCTAGAGTGTAATGCCTGACAAATAGTCTTGTTTGGGTAGTAAGAGAAAGCCAACATGTTTGGCTGTACCAAAGGGGCTGTTTACCTTTTGAATCAAACAAAGTAAGTAGTAGGGCTTCATAGCTACTTTCATTCTAAAGGAAACTGAAAAACCAACCTTTAGTCAATAGGATCCCTACTTCCGTCTTTGTGACCTCATCACTTCAATTTAAGTGCAAACCCATTTCTTTCTTAGTCACTGGGCGGAGCGCACCTTTGGTACCTCAGTAGGGCGAGCTGTATGATAGTGACTTCTTTCATTTGCTAGGGCGACGAAAGGCTACTTCAATCTAGGATACATTTCAGTGGCATTTGATATTATATGTATAATTATTTTGCTTATGCATAATTTTGATATTCCTAATTTTGCATGATAGATTTTTAACCAAAGTATATTTTATCATGTGATGCATCGTTTGTGGGGACTAGGTTTTGTTGGGGAAGATTTCAACCGGAGCTCAGAATGACTTGGAGAAAGTAACGAAGATGACCTATGCCCAGGTGGCAGTGTATGGTTTTAGTGACAAGGTTGGTCTTCTTTCTTTCCCTCAAAGGGATGATGCGTTGGAGATGACCAAGCCTTACAGCAGCAAGACTGGTGCAATAATTGACAGTGAAGTAAGAGAGTGGGTGGGTAAGGCATATGAACGGACAGTGCAGCTGATAGAGGAGCACAAAGAGCATGTGGCTCAGATCGCAGAATTGCTTCTGGAGAAAGAGGTGCTTCACCAAGAGGACTTGGTTCGTGTACTAGGGGAACGCCCATTTAAGCCAAGTGAGCCCACTAATTATGATAGGTTTAAGCGAGGGTTCCAAGAAGAAAACAAGGAATCCAAGGACACGACAGAGAGCAAAACTGTGGAGGATGATGGGTCAGCACCATTGGAACCTGAGGTTGTGCCTGCATAGTTCTTGAACATATTCAAGGTTGTGTAAATTGGAACTTTTCTCAAGGTAAATTTGCTCACATTGCCCCCCACCTTTTATCCAAACCGAACCCTGAAGCTGTAAAAAGGAAAACAAATCTCTAATCTACAAAATGAAATATTCTTCTTGGAAATGCTTGATGTTTCTCTCTTGAATTCACGCACTGGCAGGTAGCAATGTGCAAAGCTAAAGTGATTTCCAGTATAAACCTACGAAAGTTTAACAGCTTGTTATTCTTAGAACTTGTCCCATTTGGAGAGTTTGGTGGCTATGGGCTGATGGTCAGATTCTACTTTCTGTCTTTGCCTCTCAGCCTAATTACAATTCAGGCCTTGTCGTACATGATTCATTCAGAGAATGAAATGATTGAAAAACTCCAAATAAGCAACCGACGGGCAGTGGTGATAGCACGGTGATATGCGAATGCACAAAAAGGAATAATACCTTTCCAAGGAGCCTCCTTTAATCCTTTAACGAAAAGAACAATGAAGGATTCAGAGTTTTGGACTGTTTTGCTCTTGGTAAAAAAGCAGTGGACGAATGATACCCACATGCTGATTTCTTTTAGGAGGGGTCGATTTAAGAGAATAAATTTTATCCACTTGTGGCCTGTACAGCAGTAAAGGCATGATGGACCTTTGAAGTGACATTTTGGATTGTAATTTGTGGTGTACGATGACACATGGACATCTTCCCATACTAGTTTTCCGAGATAAGGAAAGCCTTAATTTCCGTCAAACAGTGTTTTGTCCAAATCCTAGTTCCTGGTCCCAAACCATTGCTGTCGCCAGCTGAAAGCGAGCTACTTCCCAGTTGAGAAAGGTGAGGGCAAGAGTTTACAAATCACAGAGTCATCTTAGCCACATAAATTGATATGAAAACGAAGCAAGACCATTGACAGTATCCTCTCAGTTAGATAGGGAGAGTTGGAGTTTGGTTTATGTATTTCCAAGGCCAGGGTCCCGGAGGGTGGTAGCCGAAACTTACTTTTCCTTGAAAGCTGTGCTGATTCTGCTTTCAATCAGTTGTATAACCCAAGGCCAAGGAAAAGTTTGCGTGTCTTCTTTCGAGTGTAGGCTCATTTCTGCTGTGATGGAGCTCCCTCGATGATGGGGATACATTTCATTTGGGTGAAAATAATGGGAGGGGATGTGGGCTACTACCAGGGGAAGTGAAAGTGGACAAAATTTTAGTGTTTGCTTTGGAGCGTAAAAGACTGCCATAAAAGGCTTACCCATAAATCCAAACGCTAATGGCCTCCTTGTTGGAAAGCAAAGCTCAGATAAGGATGCTCTCCAGCAGGACTAATAATTCATCACCAATTATTTTTGGGGTTTCTTTTCTTTTTCCCTTTTTTTTTATTTTTTAGCTTCTAGTGTAGAGGGATTTTGAGGGGTTTGGATTGATGTAGATCCCGTAGAAATACTATAATACCGTTTGCTGGCTGTACAAAATCTTGCCGCTAATACCCCAACAATGCAATTTGTTTAATTTGCTGATTTGTTTAATTGTTTCTGCAACCTAACCTTGGAAGAAAGTACTTCTCTTGATCATGATTGGTGGATCGAAATCAGTGAGGCTGTCCTCTTTTGGAAGTGTGTTATGTTTAATAGATTTGTTTAATCAAGTATTAACATTTTTTTATATATAAACAAGGTTGAGTTGAATTCTAAATAGAGCCCCAATAGAGCCCAAAAAAGCACACAGAAACAACAAAGACTCCCACCCTTTCTTTAACAACTCATCTCAACCCCAGTAAAGGTGAGAAAGATTCAGTCTCTTTTCTTTCTTTCGCCTTTTCTTTTTCCTGGATTTGGGTAAGGAAACCTCGTAATCATAGTTAGGTTAATTCACGTGTCAGTGTCCAGCATTGGATTGTTTTGCTTTCCCTCGTGAAAATGGCACCCCACAATTTCAATGCACCAAAGTTTTCCTGCAATGTTTTGAAAGATATTTTTCTCTTTAAAGGTACTTTTGACACCACAGAGTTGTAGCCCTCCAAATTCAGAATCCAGAAGCAGCCAAAGCAGCCAATCATGCACGATTCACACTCATTTGCTGTCATGCAAACTTGCAAATAATTACGACCCAAAGAGCATAATTTGGCATAAAACATCATGAAAGTGTGGCATCTCAGAATTGGCACCTTACTGCTAATAGTATTTCAATGTGTAATGCCTTGAGGTTAAAGTCAAATTGCAGAAGTAATGACAGAGCAGCACCTGGTAATCGTTAAAAACCTTGGGGGTCTAAAATACAACCTGTCCTGG
The DNA here is from genome assembly GCF_000208745.1 of Theobroma cacao. NCBI lineage: Eukaryota > Viridiplantae > Streptophyta > Magnoliopsida > Malvales > Malvaceae > Theobroma > Theobroma cacao. The sequence goes on from NC_030854.1 coordinate 1,696,443, forward strand.
TACAAATTTCCTGACATAATAATACTTGACAAACTGATGTAAAACAAATTCTTGTCATGTCAGGAATGCAAGATCTGAATGTTAAGTTGTATGATTGGCTGTAAAATCATATCATCCTGATTAGTTGTGCCAAATTTAATCCTGGAAAGATATTTGGTTCAATGAGAATTATTGCCTTTTGTTTCGTACCATCATATATAGCAAATCAATCAATCAGCAAAATGTTGTCAAACTTTCTGAAAGAGTTCAAATAATGGGCAGTAACCTCAAGCAGTCCAATAAGCAGAAGGTAACACACATAATTGAAAAAGGAATAAAAAAATCATAAACTTCTTGACTTATTGAAGCCTAGGTGAAAGTAAAATAATGGGCAAAATGGCATCAGCATCTCAGATTCTCATCATTTGCTTGATAAATGATTTTTATACCGAGATTTTATATGATCGTCTCTCCTTTTGCTGTACCTTTCCCAGTCAACCAAACCTCACCTACTGGAAGCTAAGAGCCTCCAATAATACCCATCATTCATTTTGTTTGATGCTGGTTTCTGAATTTTTCATCAGCATTGAATGATAATAATAAAAAAAACAAACAGATAGATTTAAGTCATAGTCATGGCCACCCCCCCTCCCCCCTTATAAGTTGGTTGAAATTATTGAGGGGAAAGAGTTAGAAATGGTCCTGTCAAAAGACCCAGCCCTCCACCATCACAGCAATGTTTTTTCTTCAAATACGTAACCATCTTTCCTTATAATATATGTGCCTGTGAATGAGAAAGAAGGACTAAACTATAGTCTCCCCATTTCCCATTTCGAGGCTCTTTTCATCTACTTCCCTTGTACTTTTCCTCCACCCCCTTGCCTACAATTATTTCCTTCATCTCCCTCTCTCTCTCTCTCTCTCTCTGTCTCTGTCTCTGTCTCTCTGTGCTTATTAAATATTTGCTAACGTTTCTGTCTTGGTCTTCATTAGGGTTAGTCCTTTTCACTTGTATCACTGGCGGCATTACCTCCAATTTTTCTTTATTCTTTTTTCTTATTTTCTATTGTTTTTGCCGCAAACCCAACTAGGAAACATTGTTAGTGTTATCATGCATCATATATACTCCAGCTGATGGAACCTTTTTTGCCATGAAAACCAAAAGCTTGGTAGCTGACCCAAGGCCATGCATTGCCTGCAGAGAAACCATCAAAACCTACTCTTCTTTTCAACGCTAATGTTGATACGTATGGTTCAAGAAATTATCAGATATTGATCATAATAAGAATGATATTAATGGATGTTGATTATTTTCATTTTCTTTTTATGGTTGTCTTTATCTTTCAATTATAGAGGTTTGGGCATTTTAGAAAAAAAGAAAAAGAAAAAGGGATCCCATGACTATAATTAGATGAGATTCAATGATTGCTATGTGAATAAAATTCACCTGCATCACATGTTTTTTACGCTCTCATCTACGTTTTTTTAATATTAATTATGAATCAAACACGCGTTTTCTGTATAAAATTTCACGCCTTTAATTATAACGAGACAAGATCTTTATATTCAATAATGTAAGAGAGAGATTCGTGATGAAAATTTTTAAAAAACTTTCACAATAAAAAAATATACTTAATGAAAATCTAAAATTTCATCGTGTTCATACTTAAAACCTTAATTTTTTTCTTTTTTTACATCCAAATGAAACACATGATCTAATTCTTTTTTGATATAACTTGTCACGAGCACCACTTGTTGAATAAGATAATAAAAAGAAACCATACCCCACGTACCTCTCCATAATTATACCAAGAAAGGACAGATATTTTTTGCCATGGAGGGAGGCTTAGAACCCTAAAAAATAAACTACTTGAAACCATTTCTAAGAAATATCATGAAATGTTTAAGATTTGGGTATATCATTGAATCCAAAAATTTTCAGTACATGACTGAATTATATATGATGGAAGCTCCTATGATTAAATGACCATAATTCTCTGAATTGGATCCAGGTGGAACCAAGGCCTGGCATCTTCCCTTTTTTATATATAGAAATAGAGAAATTACCTGTAGTTTAGGCATACCATCTGGTCTGATCCTATCTTTTGTGCCCAACTCATTATAAAATGCAAAGACAAGTTTACAACTCAGCAAAGAAACTTCAATAATTATACTAACATACTTCAATAAAAAAGATAATTATACTTTTTTTACATAATATTTAGCGGGTATTTTTCTTAATTATATCTTATAGATATATTCCCAAGCGGTTAAATCATTAATTTTGTTAAATCAAATTATAAAAATATTTATATATGTGAATAACTTTGAATTGAGAGTTTTTTAATAATTTTATTGGGTAAAATTAACATATGATTCGATCAGAACAGAAATTACTTAGTGATGTTACTTAAGAAAAAAAATATTTACGGGATGTTAATTAAGAGAAAAATCACAAAATAGTGAGGTGAAGGTATGCAAAAATTTACCCAATTCATATATATTTACAGCGACTGTGCTACAAAATTCTAGGCAATTCTGGATTTTACTTTAATAAACAAATGGATGAATTTGGACCGTGGAAAACGGGGACAAAACGGGAAAGGTAAAGATTCAGAGAGTCCGACTCGAACAGCTAACTCGGTTTTTACTTTTGTCTTAAATAAAACGTTACTTTAGCTTTGGTTACTTCCTCTTACTTTCTCTTAGCCTTTGAATATTACACAAAGATGCTGTTGTTTCAACGCAAGTTACATTAAACGTGATTAACTTGAATAACTTAATGATTTTAATATGAAGAAGGACCCAACCACTTGGCCTATAAAAACCCACCTTGCCTCTCTTCGTCTTCCCCCCCTCGGCTTTCTGTTCTTCCTTGAGAACATTGTTACAATCTCTCTCTGTTTCCTCTGTTCCTTGGCCTTTCAAAGTCTTTTCCTTTTGTTAGCTTACCTGGTTTTTGAAACCGTTAAGGTATTTTTTTTTTTTCATTGCAGCGTTGCTTGAATCGTCTTGCATTTTACATCTTCAACCATTCTTGGTCATGCTTTAGGAAAGCTTTTCGCTTCCTGGGTTTTGTTCATGAAAGGCTTTTCCTTTTGGGGTTCTCTTAAAAACCATATGAAATGTATTGCTTTCCTGTCATTGGTTTCCTTTCATGAGGAAATGAAAAGAGCACTGTGATATAATGCATGTTTGTTATGCTAGGAAAAAAAAATGTAAACTTTCTTTGATGGGAAGTTGGTTTTTTGGGTCTTTTTCTTTGTTTAATTATCACCACCTTTTAGTCCCATACATCAAATGAGTGGCTTTTCAGTTAAATTATCATTCACTTTTCAGTTTCAACTCTTTAAAGTGCATCATTTGAGTTGTTTTTAATACTTAAAAGTGTTGTTAATAACTCACATTAGCTTTGTTTTAATAACTTTCAGCCTTTAATCATAGCTTTATGCCCTTTCTTATCATTAACGTGGAACCTTCGAGCTTCATAAATTTTTACTATTATAAAGTCTAAAAGAACATTAGAATACCTGTTCTTTGTTTTGATTTGAAGTTCTGGTTGTGGTTTATCGACTCATGAACTCATTAATTGAAGTCTCATCCAACTACCTGGGATTGGCTAAATGTTGTCCACTTGTTAGGATTTCTTCTTATTTGATGGTGGTAATCTGAGTCAATATTGTGTGTTGGAGATTTAAAATCAATATATAACATTAGTTTGAGTGGCTTTAAGATATCTTGGAACTCAGTGTTAACTTCTCTTCATTGAATATTTAAGGTCCTCTGATCAAGTTCCTTGCTGATTTTCCTACCATCAAGTAGAGAAAATGGAATTCGAGGACCGATACAGGCTAGCTCAGAGGCCAAAATACGATTGCCTTCTGTTTGGTAAGCTGCTCTACTTGAAAATAAGTGTCCAATATATGGACTAAGGGCTGGGAAGGATCTAGTAACCATTTGCTTGAAATTTGCAGATCTTGATGATACCCTTTATCCCCTTAGCTCTGGTCTTGCAAGAGAATGTGGAAAGAATATTAAAGGTAAGGATTTGCAGTGTGATACTTGGATGCTCCCATTTTTACTGTCAAGATTACATGGTAATCTATATTTAAATGAATGCCATCTCCTTCAGATTACATGGTTGAAAAGCTGGGCATTGAAAAGGACAAAATTGTTGAATTGTCCAACCTGTTGTATAAGAATTATGGGACAACAATGGCTGGCCTCAGGGTATTACTTTTATTTTACCCCACCCCCTTCTTTGTTTTTTTCCTTTTCCAACATCCTTTTCATTAGATAAAAATTGAGCAAGAGTCATGCTGGTAAATTATATAAATTTAATGTGGTTTCTCTCTCTCTCTTTCGCCTTTGCAGGCAGTTGGTTGTGACTTTGACTATGATGAGTACCATAGGTATTGGAATCCTTCTTTTCTTTTTCTTTTCCTTTTCTTTCTCCCTCTTTTGATTGACCTTTTAATTTTCCTTTGAACAGTTATGTTCATGGAAGACTACCTTATGAGAACTTGAAACCGGATCCTCAATTGAGGAGTCTATTGCTGACCTTGCCTCTTCGAAAAATTGTAAGTAGTTGACTACCCAATAGATAGGCCAGTATTGACCATACTTTTATGGAATTGAATTGTTCTCATAAAACTTAAATGTCTCTTGTTGAAACAGATCTTCACAAATGCAGACAAGGTTCATGCAGCTAAAGCTCTTAATAAACTAGGATTAGAAGACTGTTTTGAAGGGATTATATGCTTTGAGACTCTCAATCCTACCCATAAGAATACAGTTTCTGATGATGAAGATGACATTGAGTTTTTGGGATCAGCTGCTGCTACAAGTGATGTTCCTAGCAGCCCTGAAATTTTTGACATAGTTGGGCATTTTGCTCAGCCCAAGCCAGGTGCAACATTACCCAAGACACCCATTGTCTGCAAGCCACAAGAATCTGCCATAGAGCGTGCTGTCAAGATTGCCAGAATCAACCCTCAGAGAACAGTAAGAATTTCTACAGCTCATCAATATTGTACTTTAAGGCTTTTACAATCTACTGAAGATATTCACCGTTGGGTTCTGCTGTTTCAGTTGTTCTTTGATGATAGTGTCCGCAACATCCAGGCTGGAAAACGTGTGGGTCTTCACACTGTGCTGGTAAGTCCTTGAAAATTTTTGGTGCCTTAGATCAACCAAAATAGTTGCTTAGAATGAAAATGAATAGCTAACTTGTTGCCCTTCTGCCATTAAAAATTAATGTAGGTTGGCACTTCCCAGAGACCTAAAGGTGCAGATTATGCATTAGAAAGCATTCACAATATCAAGCAGGCATTACCAGAGCTCTGGGAAACCGACATGAAATCTGAAGTCAGTTACCCTGGCCAGGTTGCAGTGGAGACATCTGTGACAGCTTAGATTCTATGTTATTCCTTTCTCACTACTATGAGGAGGAAAAGCCATCATGTCTAGTGGGATCATATTGTCCCCATTCCCTTGTTCTTGTTCAGATGATGTAGATGTCTTGTTCTCTTCATGATTACATAAATATGAATCAATAAAAAAAAAAAGGAAAATTCTACTTCTTCGGTTAACAAGAATGGAATGTTATGTTAATCATCGTTCCTCCTGTTTCGCATGGCTTAATCAGCGTTGGCTTAATCGATCCAAAGGGCGTACTAATCACGTTATGATTATAATATATGGCACCTGGATGTAATTTAATCATTTCACTCATATAATGGAGATGTTGTATAAAGTACATTTCAGATCAGGAGGGGCAGATTTGATGCACGAAAAACAGAAGGCACATGACTAGTTATGATTAATGTATTATTCAAGACTACAGGTGTATCAGAATGTGTTTCAAGCTTATCATGAGGAGATAGGCTCAAAGATGTGTAAAGTTTTAAGGTTGTGATTGAGGGAGCCGGCTGAAGCCTTGGAAGTCCCTACCCTTTGCGTCACTGATGTATCTGGCTGGTCCATCGATTGCGTGAAGTTGCAAGCAAAGAGAATTTGGCTTTGCAGCAATTATACGGCTACTTTTCTTGTCATATTTGGTTATGAGTAGTAGACTTCTGAAAGAAAACTAAAGACTTAATGATTTTCTGGGAAAAACAAAGAGAAATTTCATTGATACTTATCGCAAAGAGCCACTCCCACAAATATAGCCTTGAGAATGAAAAACTAACAAAATCGGATCGCAAAGCACAGAACATGAGATAAAGTTTTCTGTGCTCTGACGGCTATAACAGGGAACAAATAGATGGTCGTTGGCCTATATAAGAAACACTTAAAAACGACGCTCATAACAAGCGTTTAGAGGAAACTTTAAAAAAAAAATGCTGAATAAACGATGGTCCACTAAGTTATTTAAACAACTTTACAAGTTAAAACATAAAATGACACAAACAGCTGCAGTATTATAAACTCTAAACATTTGAAAACAACCATACGACACTGTTCCACACTTGCTTGAATCCTTCTTCAACCTTCCAACCTTCAGTTGCTTCCCGTTTCCATCTGAGACTCGATTTCCAGATTTAAAGGTCACTCTTTTAACATTCCCCCATGGCCTGTAATCTGGCAAACACCTAAACAGGTCTTGAGAGCCTCGAATCTATCTTTGAATAAGCCCTTTGTCAATATGTCAGCTAATTGTTCTTCCGAATTATAGTGCTTGAGCTCAACCAGTCTTTTTAAGTGCATGATATTTCACCTTGATATGCTTGGTTCGCCCATGGTGTATTGGATTTTTGGCTATTGCAATAGCTGATATATTATCAACAAATATCACAGTACCATTATCTTGTTTGAAACCAAGATCAGCTAGTATCTTCCTTAGCCACCTCAACTGATTTAAAGCCGTTGCAGTTGCAATGTACTCAGCTTTTGTAGTAGATTGTGCAACTACGCTTTGTTTTTTCGAATTTCATGAGAAAAATGTATTGCTGAAAGAGAAATAGAACCCAACTGTGCTTTTTGAATCATTAAGTGACCTTGCCCAGTCATTGTCGCTGTATCCAACTAATTCTCCACTATCTTGCCTCACATACCTCAAACCAAAATCAGCAATGCCTTTAACATATCTGAGGATTCTTTTGGTTGTTGTTAAGTGTAATAATGTAGGAGCTTGCGTGAATCTAGACAATAAACATGTGGCATACATCAAGTCAGGTCTTGTTGCTATCAGGTAAAGCAATGAACTTATTAGAACCATCTTTGTTGTAAATAGATTCAACAGACTTTTTTTCCCAATTCCAACACTGACTCTCATCAAAAACCACATCTCTACTGATAACTACTTTGTTTGCTTCTAAATCATACAATCCATACCCCTTAGATTTTTCACCATACCCAATATGCGCAGTAGTAAAAGCCTTAGAATCAAATTTGGACCTCTTCACATCAGGAATTTGAGCATAACACACACAACCAAAGACTTTAAAATGAGAGATAGAAAGCTTGTGTTCATACCAAATCTCAAATGGAGTCTTGAGTGTCAATGCCTTTGTAATACTTCTGTTTTGAATATAGTTGGCGGTGTTAAATGCCTCAACCTAGAATTTCATAGGCAAATTGCACTAAAATAACAAGCACCTTGCCATATCTGCAATTGTACTGTTCTTCCTTTTAGCCTTGCCATTCTACTTGGACTATAAGTTACTGTTAACTGATGATGAATCCCAACTATTGCTAGAAACTTCTCAAAGTCATTTGAAGTGTATTAAGATCCATTGTCTGTCCTTAGTACTTTGATACTTAAGTTGGTAAAATTCTCAACCTGTGCTTTAAACTCAGAAAAACTTCCCAAAGCCTCTAATTTGATCTTCAAAAAATAGATCTAGCAATAATGAGAGACATCATCAATAAACAGGATATAGTACTTGCTTCCACTCAATGAAGTGTTCTTCATAAGACCACTCAAATCAGTATGAACTAGCTTCAACTTCTATGTGGTTTTCCACCTGTTCTCATTAAGAAAAGGCTTCCTATTCATTTTTCCAAATTGACAGGTTTTACATAGCTTATCTGGTCTGACAGTATCGGGCAAACCTAACATAAGCTCCTTTGAAGCCATTGTTGGCAGTGAATTATAATTCACATATCCAACATGTTTATGCCATAATTCTAATGAATCATACTCACTATAGAATGCTTGTTGTTTGCTTTCTAGTAGATCCATAGGATGGCATTTGTTTCTCATGCTCACTGTTAGTAACTCAGCACCAACAGGATCAAATATTGTGTACTGCCTATTATTGAATAATAGAGCATAACCATTGTCATCTAATTGACCTATATTAAGCAGATTCTGATCTGCTTTAGGCACATAATGCACTTCATGAATAAACTTCATACTAGCAACAGTTTTAACTCCTATAGTGCCTACTCCAAGTATTTTCATGTAAAGGCTATTTCCAATTTTTACACGAGCCCTATAACTCTCATCAAGCTCAGTGAAAAGATTGGCATTACCTGTCAATTGGTTTGAGCAACCAATATCAATCAGCCAGGTACACTTGTTAGTTATGTCATCATCTGCTTTAGCCATAAACAGTACCTCTTCTGATTTGTTAGCTTCTTCTGCCACTGCAGCCTTACCTTCAGTCTCCTACTTCTTGGCTTTACATACCTTCTCCACATGTTCAAGTTGATTGCAAGCTCTATTCTTCACATTAGGCCTGTACCACTAGTACTTTAGAGTATGATTGATCTTCTTATAGTGAATGCAAAAGGGATATTTGTCTTAATTCTTTCCTTGCTTTGCAATACTTGATTTAGAACCTTTAGTACTGTTATTCTTCGAGCTATCAACTTTGACCCTTAAGCCCTTAGTTTTAGCAATTAAGGCATTTTTTACAGAGTCCTCATGCTTAAGAGCCTCTCTCTACTCAAAAGCTAATAAAGTAGAGATCAACTCTTTCATAAAAATTTTAATCAGATCCTTTAAGTCTTCAAGTGAAGTTACTTTGACTCAAAACTTATCTAACATACTCATTAGAATTTTGTGGACCATTCTTTGATCAATGACCTTTTGTCCTAGCATCCTGAGCTGATTCACTAGCTGCAACAACTTGTCTGTATACTCCTGAATGTTCTCCTCTTCCTTCATCTTCATCACCTCGAATTGCTTAGACAGATTCATGATTTGCATAACCTTGGTTCTGTCATTTCCCCAATATTCTTATTTTGTACTATCCCACACTTGTTTAAGATCCTCCAAATGCATGATCTTTTCAAAAATTGACTTTGACACAGTTAACTGCAAGCTAATCAAAGCCTTGTATCTCTTTGCAACTACCTCTGAGTGCTGCTTAATCTGAGCAAGGGTTGGATTGGCATGCCTTTGAACAGATATCTCACTAGACTCCACCACATCCTACAAGTCAAATGCCTTGAAATATGACCTCATTTTCACTACCCAGAAGGGGTAATTAACACCAATGAACACAAGGGGTGTAGCTGCATTGAATCCAACTGTAGCCATATTGAATCGAAGATGCTTTGATCACAAAACAATCATGTTACAGGTCCCTTGAGATAATATGCTCTAATACCAGGAAAGAAAACTAAAGACTTAATGATTTTCTAGGAAAAACAGAGGTTGAAAAACAAAGAGAAATTTCTTTGATCCAGGAAAAAAATTCGAATACAACAACGGTTACAAATGATACTTATACTCATCACAAAGAACCATTCCCACAGATGTAGCCTAGAGAATGAAAAACTAACAAAATCGGATCACAAAGCACAGAAAACGAGATAAAGTTTTCTGTGCTTTAACAGTTATAACGAGGAACATATAGATGGTCGTTGGCCTATACAAGAAACACTTAAAACGACGCTCATCACAAACGTTTAGAAGAAATTTAAAAAAATTGTTGAATAAACGACGGTCCACTAAGTCATTTAAACAACTTTACAAGCTAAAACATAAAGTGACACAAATAGCTACAGTATTACAAACTCTAAACATTTGAAAACAACCATACGACACCGTTCAACACTTACTTGAATCCTTCTTCAACCTTCTAGCCTTTGGTTTTCTTCCCGCTTCCATTTGAGACTCGATGTCCAAATTTGAAGGTCACTCTTTTAACGTCCCAATTCCAAATCTTTTGTTTTTTTCCATACTTTTGTTATCCAAGAAAACAGGTAAGCAACCTGTTATACAAGAGCATAACAAGCTGTTAATGAGCTCATCTGGTGCTCTCCGCATACCCTTATATGTAGTCTACCATTCCTTTCCGTCCAAATTTTGTGTAGACACAAGCACTCCAAGATAGTCTTCCCCTTTAATCTGTGCTTAACACAAGCAAATTCATTATTCCAGTCTCCAATGTCTCTAGTCAAGCAACAAAGCTGCATGACCGTCTCCCAAAGGGGCCAAGAGAAAAATAAGTGGGCTCTTTGTCTCCTCAGTATTACCACAAAATGAACACAGGCAGCATTAGTCAAACACCAGGACTTGATCCTTCCTTTGGTTGGAAGCCTGTCAAGGACAGCCATCCAAGCAATGAGGACATGCTTTTATTAGGATTTGAACCAGGCTAAGATTTCATTGACAGATTTCACTCAAGCTACCCAATCTTTGGCAAAGCAAGAGGTAGACAGACAAGGCAGCAGGGTGTCACTCAGCATGCCACGATGTCATAGTTGGAACAGAAAAGTCTAAGTTATCTGAAGTTCCGGGACACACAAGTTTTCTCTCAATTCAATCATAACTATGTAACAGTCAACACGATATTAAAACTTATCACGTTAACCTGCAGTGATAATTTCTGAACCATTTGCCTCGCCTTCTGTGCCTCTATTGAATCAAACAAAAACATTGAAAGCGTGGAAGAAAGGCACATGGTACTGGAGTAGAACTCTTGATTCAGGATTTTGGCAGATCCTCAGCCCAACTTGCCTTATTTATGGGCTTCAACTGCTTCACCAAACACGATCAATTCTCACCATGGGCTAACCTACCAGGTTTATGTGGCATGACCCGCGGTAGGCGGCGCGTGGGAAAAGGAGAGTGGGCTTTAGAAACGCAAGCGTAAAGTGATCATGGGATAAGGCTAACCTGGAAACGGAAACAGGATAAGAAAAATCAAAATAATATAAACAAACAAACCCTTACAAGTTCAACAACCACTTTAACGGCTAAGACAACAACAGCAGTTGCCCAATTAAAATCCAGGAAAAAGCAAAAATTTATTCCTCGTCCTGGTTGTCGGATTTCCGCTTGCCTTACCGGCGGTCGGATGAAACTCAGTCCAACCAACTCTTCTTGATCAATGGCTAAGCTTACGCGTGTCCCATTGGTCTTCTCCTGCACGGTTCCAGCTCCTTCATCAAAGTCTCTAGGTCACTGTCATAAATGTAATTGCGTGGCATCATCAACACCTTTAACAAGAAAAGTTCCAGATGGTTCTACTCTCTCTTGGCCTAGTTTTAACTCCTTTTCAATTTCATCTTCGTCTGTCTCGACAAGAAACAAAAAGGGTTTTAGGAGAAAAACAGTGGTATTAGCTTCCATGGCAGATTTGAGCACTGTGCTTGTCACTGGAGCTGGTGGCAGAACAGGTTTTCTTTTGTTTTATATTCTGTCTTTTCTTCACTTTCTCTGGTTGATTTGCTTGTTAAAAAGATTTCTTTTTGTTGACTTTGAGTTTTGTCCCACTAGAAAGAGGATGACTTTTCTTTGAACTCAAAATGATAAAATGACGTTGTCTATTTATGGACTTCTATGAAATGTTAATGGGAGTTTTGTTAATGGCTGAATTGGGTTTTTGGCTACTTGGGGTTTTGGGATTTAGGGGAATTTTATTGGTATGCCAAGACAATTGGTTGTTAAGAGTGTGATAACTTTGGAGTTTATCACGGATATATGAGATTTTGTTTTTTTTTTTTAAGCTTTAGTTTGGAGTCCTATGGGGTCTGGCACACACAGAGAAATTTGTTACTCTTAAGAACTTAATTGTAGGCAAATGGTGAAAGGGGCTCAGAACATGGTGATTTCACAGAATGTAGCTGTTGATAATTGATAATTTAAGGCTTTGCAAAGGAGAAATGCTTCATTTAGGCTGTATTTAGAATGGTTATTAGTGTCAATTTCAGTAGGGTGTTGTACTCTGTGTAAAATTACCATAGCATTACCCTTGGCAATACTGCATAGGCTTATGGAATGTCAAAGAAAATGTTATCAATTGGAGGCTTAGATGAGTCCCATAATTTTTTTGCTCGTCACTTTATTCAAACTACAAAATTCAAGTGCTTAGAATCTTCTGGTTGCCATGGTGGTTTGCCTTTTGTATAGAAGTGAAAAAGATAAGTTAAATATACTCTTCATGCTCTTTAATTGAAGATGGGTTATAGAAAATGGTAATGTCCCCCTATTGATTTGAATTTATTGGCGGACTTGGCAGGTCAGATACTTTATAAGAAATTGAAAGAGAGGTCAGACCAGTTTGTTGCAAGAGGATTGGTTAGAACTCCAGAAAGCAAGGAGAAAATTGGTGGAGCAGATGACGTTTTTGTTGGGGATATAAGGGATCCCAGCACTCTAGTTCCTGCTATCCAAGGAGTTGATGCTCTCATAATTCTTACTAGTGCTGTCCCAAGAATGAAACCTGGATTTGATCCAACCAAAGGAGGAAGGCCTGAGTTCTATTTTGACGATGGAGCATACCCTGAGCAAGTAACCTTATCCATCTTCTAATACTAGGACTGTTACTCTTGTTTTCTCTTATTCTTCACAGTACTGATGTAGGGGCTATATATCTTGTTTCTTAGGTTGACTGGATTGGTCAGAAAAATCAAATAGATGTCGGTGAGTTCTTCATCTTTTTGGTTCCTAAATTTTTCAGTCTAAATGCCTAATTTTCAATTAACCAAATCAAATAATCATAATGCACATTGAAATGGGCAGCTAAGGAGGCTGGAGTGAAGCGAATTGTGTTGGTTGGGTCCATGGGTGGAACAAACCTTAATCATCCCCTGAACAGTTTGGGCAATGGGAACATTTTGGTTAGCATTCTTTTCAATACTAATAGACTTCACCTACTTTTGCTGGTGGCCTTTTTCTCTCATGTTTGAGAGAATAAGCTTTTGTTCAATTTTGTTTTATCTGAATAGAGTTTTTTATCGATAGTATTCAATTATTTGATTTCTTCTTTTTTCTTTCACAGGTCTGGAAGAGAAAGGCTGAGCAGTATTTGGCTGACTCTGGTGTTCCATACACAATTATCAGGTATATGAACCCTGTTCGGTTTTTAGCTTTGGCGTTCGTTGCTTTTACCTTTTCAATGTAATCTTAATTAATTGCTAGACGTATACGTCCAGAGTTTTATCTAGATATCGAATCTTTTTTTTTTTTCAGTTTGCTATGATCATATATATCATGCATGTTTTAGGCTTTCGGCAGCTTGGAAGTTAATTTCTGTCTGCCATCTCCTCTCCCTAAATACTGGTTAAATCTACATCATCCCTATTCGACTAGGGAGATGCCATTGTCCCCAAGGGCAATGCAATGTTATTGTTTGTCTAATTCCTTTCTAACTGTACAACTGACATTGACCCTTTCTGGCCAAGTTAGGGCTGGAGGGCTGCAGGATAGAGATGGTGGCATCAGAGAACTTCTTGTTGGGAAGGACGATGAGCTTCTTCAGACTGAAACAAGAACAATTGCCAGGCCTGATGTAGCAGAAGTCTGCATACAGGTATCACCTTTTCACATATATGTATTCCCAATCTAAACCATTTCCATTCTCACCATTGGATTGCCATTTTCATGCATCTTATTCATTCTTTTCAAACAGGCACTGAAGTTCGAGGAGACTAAATTCAAGGCATTTGATTTAGCCTCAAAGCCTGAGGGCGTAGGCATTCCAACAAAGGATTTCAAGGCTCTCTTTTCCCAGATCACTACTCCTTTCTAATTCTCGGGGCCATGAATTTTTTGTTTATTATTATGCTCCTAAGAAGTTTTAATTTGAATAGTTGTGAGCATCTGAAACTTTAAAGGCCATGCATGGTCAGCAGAAACAACAAAAAACAATCAAACTATCAGCTGTGTCTACTCTCAGGCATCCTTGCAAAACCTGAGCTGAACTATTAAGATGCTGTTGCAATGATATTATTGTCTGAACATCGATTAGCATTTCTATGTTTCTGTTTGTCTCACATTGCCATGGATCTCAATATTTGAACTGAATAGTGTATGCTTCCCCTCATGTTAAATAGCTTTACTTTTGTTCTAATTATTATTTTTAGTCCCCAAAAAACCTTTTTTAATCAGTTTTTTATTTAAAATGAGTGATTTTTAAGTTCAAATTCTTAAAGAAATTAGACAAATAACTTAAAAGCATAATTATGAAAAGATTTTTGTCGTTGATATTCCAGGGAAAGAACCTGATGGATAACCGTTTACCGCCATATGCAAACGAGACGATGTCGTTTTAGCTGGTAGAATTCTACTCCATAAGACAATAATCTCGCTCCAGAAGAACGCACTGAAACTGCCATGGCGGTTATTAACTCCCTTAACAACCATAAACCCTTCCTTACTTTATCAACTCAACCCAAGAACCCTAATTTCATTTCCATCAATTTTGATCCTCGAATTCCAAATCAAATTTCCGGATTTCGTTTTCCCGCCCACCGTAACCTTACCGCTAATGGCTCGCTTCAAAACTCTGACCAAAACACTCCCCAAGGTCCCTCTCTCTCTCTCTCTNACCGTCCTCTCTCTCTCTCTCTCTCTCTCTCTCTCTCAAAATTCAATCAACCAATCAAAAGTTTCAATTTCTTAGTTTATTTAATTGGGTTTTATTTGTTTAATCAGGTGATGAAGTTGAGAGTTTAGGAGTTAAAGCTGCGTTGTCCGTGCTGAAATTCTACAAAAGTAAGTCTCTTTCTTTTTCTTTTGCGAAAGCTCATGGGGAAAGAATATAAAAATCTGAATTGTTCTTACTGATTTTTAGTTAAGCAATGAATAAAAAACAGGGGAAATCTCGCCTCTGATACCAAAGAGTTGCCGTTTTGTTCCCACGTGTAGTGAGTACTCAATGGAAGCTTACAAGAAATATGGGGTTGTAAAGGGCACAGTCTTGACAGCTTGGCGTCTTTGCCGTTGCAATCCTCTTGGTAATTCAACTTTTCTTTTCTTATTTTTTAATAGATTTATTGTATTAATAATTGTTTCTAATTGCAAATTCCTTGTATATTAGGTGGGTCTGGTTTTGATCCTCCAAGGTGGTTTGATGAGGAAAGGCCGACAGAAGAATGAGGGATGTTGTTTTGGTTTTACTAAAGGTATTGAAGGGTTTAAACTTGAAAGCATGGTAGTTCTCAGATTATCTGAACTCTAAAATGGGAATTGATTTTTATGTTCTTTATTGATCCTTTTAAGTGTTACATTTTCGTGCCGCGAGAAAGAAAATAGTTAATCTCTTTAAGACTATCATCATATTCTAGGTTTTGATGCTTATTCCATTTACATGGTTTCGAAAAGTAGTACCCTTTTTCCACGCTTACTGTTGTTTGGTCTTATTTTCTTCCAACAAAAGCCCAACAACTTAAAAATGATGTTTCAAAAAGAACAGAACCCGTTGATCTTACTCAAAAGTAGCATCAAAATCTTAAAGTTTGTATGGCTTTCATAAGGAAAAAAGTTGAGGAGGGGAGAGATAAGATGTTGAATTGTGTTTGGCAAATCTTGAAATGTGAATTTTGCAGAAGAAGTTATGTAACTGTAATGCTTAAAATGAAGGTTGAACATAGTGAATCTAAGAAAGTGTTATTCAGTTTGAGCATAGCTATACTGGGTTTATTGTACTGTCGCCTTCTGTCTGTTCATTTCTCTACCATCGACTTGCCTGGTTTATTAACCTTTTCAAAATAACTTGACATGAATGATAAGTTTTCATCCTTCAGTAATACCCTGACCTGTATTATTTTAGGATGACATGATATCTGGTAGTGAATCCCCATGGAAGCATAAACTTGCGAAACTCAGATTTTTCAACTGGCCATTGGAATGGTGGAATATTAATTTATGTTAAGATCTGTGTACTTGGTCCATCATAGGCATATGTCTGTTGAACATTGAATCAGAATGGTAAAACTAGTCACGTTTTGAAGGCATCAAGCGAAACACTATATATTTGTGATAAAAAGTGGCTATCAAAAGTCAATTGCTGTAACTATTGTTTGTATCATTCTCGGAAGGAACTTATCTACCTATCTGATTTCCTTCTTTTCATGACAGGTAATATCGGTGGAGGTTGTTTCATTAGAATGGAAAGGACACGTCGGTTTGTTGAATGAACATAGTTGTTTCCTGTGCTCCCATGGCCATATATTCTTTGCTAATATGTGATCTAGTGTCTGAATTTAGTTGTCCTGTTTAGTACAAAACAATTGTACCTCCTCTTGCTGAGTAAAATTTCTTGAACAATATTCAGGCAGTTGATTTTCTTTCTGTCTAAATTTCTCTTGCTTTGACATTTGGAAGCATGTAATTGCTGCACATGGGAGTGGACCTCTTGGTAGAGTTTGCCCTGACAAAGGGTTAACAGTCTTTTATTTGAAAGTTGTTCTGCAAGATCTTGTTTGTATAAATTTGGTACAATAGAATCAAGAGCAAATGCTGTTCTATTTGACATGTACTTTTTTTCTGGTTCATCTTCAGTCCTAGCAGCATAAAATTACTCAAGATTTCTTTATGTTTTCAAATCTTCTGCTGGATCTACAATCTATTACTCATGACCTTTGGTCTCCACCTGAACCTGAGGGAGAAAAAAAAAGGATGGGTAGAGAGATTAGATCTTCATAGAGCTATGGAATTAGATAACCTTCATATCCGTATTCTGAATATTCTTGGATGTATAAAAGAAAAATGACATGTTGGTTTAATTTTGCAGCTTCCAATCATATTTGGATTATTTTTCCTTCACTTGGAAGAAAATTACACATGGAATATCAGAGTAACTGATCTGGACAAATAAATTTGGTCCCCACAGAATATGGTCCTCAACTAAGGTTCCATGTGATTGGTTTTTAACGGTTGGACGAATCAAATTTGCTTCAATTGTGGGAGTCTACCTCAATCCAAACAATGTTTGTCCTTCACTTCAGTTTGGACCACCATTACCAGCTCTGAAACTTTGCAGAAGGAGCCAGATTCTACAGTGATAATCACTGTCTTCCAAAGGCTTTGATAATTGAACCACCCAAAAAAAGTATGTATATTTTTTCTGAAATGGTTTGGGCACTTGGGTTGTTTTCATTAAAGAGAATCCCTCATAAGCTGCTTGCCAATTTCTTAAGGTAACTTTTTCATGTACTAGGTTTAGGTTTAAGTTTCATAATGCAAGTGAAAGTTTAGAATGGCTTAACAAAACCTGAAGGCAGAGGCAGATTATTCCCTCAATGTATAGCTATTTGAAATATTTAATTTCAGATGCCCTTCTTGGTTATATTTTGAGCACCAACCTTCAATCCTTTTAGGTAATGGAAGGTCCCACCAGGTTGATGTTGGAAAGACGGAGGCTCTAAAAGAAGAAGATTCCCAACAGATGCTGATTGAAAGCTATAATGATGGAATTCTAACACATTGTTTTATATGGTTTTGGCCTGGTGTCAACCAATTTGTGTTGAGAGGAAAAAAAAGGCTAGATAGATGTTTGGAATGCATTTGAATGCCATGCCTTTTTTTTTAGCAGAAACCCAAATGTTATCAGTGCTTTTTGATACAATTTGCTCAGAATTTTGGACAAATACAAAGACATAAAAAGATGGAAAGAAGCTGCAAAAACCTTTGAAAAAATGCAGGCTTTTGCAAATTTCACAGTAGCTTGCATCATAGAATGTCTACTTCTACAAGTTTAACTGTAAACATGTTCATATGTATTTTACAGTTCTTTCCCTCGTCGTCAAGTTGCCTACGGAACCACAAGAGGTCAGCTAAGATACAACAAATCAGCGCTGTGTACACTTTCCAGTTCTTCAAGTTGTTGATGTTCTAATTACTGTCAGTCTTCTAGAAGTAAACCAGATAACCATCAGCTTCTCTTAGCATGACTTGTAATCATTCAAACATTGCAATCAGTTACCATATGTATCTGTTATCTTATCTGCAGATCTGCTAGTAATACAGTAATTAACAACATAGGAAAAAATGAAAACAGCATTACCTTAGTTTTCCTAATTTTTCCTGTCAGAGCACCCAAAGAGAAGAAAGGCAGACTTTGAAATTTAAGCTCCTTAAGCAGGCTTCCAAGCAGAGAGGGCGTAAATTATTCTTCCCTTCCATCCTTGCAACAGCCAGCGGCTATCTTCATCAATTACAAAATCCTTGTGGTAGAATGACCTCACTCTTTCAGTTGCCCCCTTGACTATCTCCCTTCCAAATGGCAGCTGCACAAACCCAGCCCTCAGATTACGGGCATGCCACTGCTTGAACGTCTCAGGCCGCTCCACTCTCTCCCAGCCCTCACAAGCTATAACATTCAAGGCCTCCCTGCCAAGAATCTCTTTCTCAATCAGCATCCTCTCCCAATCCTCACGGGGCACAATAGTTTCAAGCATATCAAACATTGAAGAGAAATGAAACAAAGCCTCTCGGAACCGTGTGACAAAGAATGGGGCATTATAGGCCCCATTCATAATCCCATGGATGAAAATATTTGGATTAATCTTCCGTATCAGATTGAGAACAATATTTCTTGGACTGTCTACTGCCACAGTTTCATCAAGCAAGTTCTTAGCACGATACAGACAGTTAACAACAACAAACTCATCCTCGTGAATGTCAAGTTCCTCAACTCGAATGTTATCCCATTTCTTTGCTATGGCATTGTACTGAAATGGCACCTTGAACTCTTTGGCATAAGCTGCTAAACGCCGTCCTGTTTCCTCAACTCGCTCAGCTGGCCTAAAACCAGGTTGTGGAAAATCTATTCCAGTAATCCGAAGCTTTGGAGGCCCTTCAGATCTCAAAGAAAGCCGCTCAATGAGGGTGGGCCATTGAAAACCATAAAGAATACCAAAATCTATGACGTGAAGCTTCATCGACTTTCTTGATGCAACATTGATTGTCTTGTTACAGATGAAATGAGAAACCTTTCTAAAAGGGCATGCAGCAACATGTAGAAGGTAAGCTTTCAAGATATCAGAAGCAGAAGTTCTCTTACTGACAAGGCCTTTATAGATTTGGCTACCTGTACCAGCCAAGCGTGCCTCGAGACCATCAGCAAAGCAATGAGCTAATCTCTGATTTCCATCTCCAAATCGAGACGTATGTTGTCTGATTTGCTTTAGCAATTCATTTGCACTCCTACGATCATCAGCTGCAACTGCTTGCGCACAATGAATCAGGAGCGTTCTCAAATCCACCACCTCTTTTTTCCCATTTTGCTTCTTACCACGGCCTTTTCCACCATTAGGTCCCTTTGACTGTCCATTCTGCCGCACATTTTTACTGGTTCCATTGCGCAAGGACTCACGAAGATTTGTAAAATGAGTTGGAGCTTTCCCCGAACTACAGAGCAGCACCATATCAAACATCTCTGATCGCACAATGGATTCTGAATAAACTGCTGCCTGCTTGCTGCACCTCTCTTCTTCAGTTTCTACATCGTCTCTGCGAGAAATCTTCTTTCCCTTTGAACCAGTAGGTGAGTACTCTCCTTCATCTTTTTTCTCTTCCTTTACAACCAAACCACTAGTCCACCCTTTGGACTCCTGTGATTCCACTCCACAGACCTCCAAGTTACCAAAAAGCTCCTCGCTTCCTGGAATAAATTTACTGGCCTCCTCAACCCCCTTTCTGAATTGCCAAATGGAATGGATTTCACCATTCCAATCAGGGACCTGAAGAGTACTATTTGGAGACTCTATCAGCCCATCTATGCTAGCCATCGAAGAGCTATACGATGATTGAGACATGCCAGAAACAGGAAGACTTTGTGCCTGAGTGGTACTATAATCACCCAAATTTTGCATCCGCCCAGTGTCAACAACGTAGCTGCTACCATCACTGCAACTACTGAAATAACTACTATAATTTCCAACGAAACTATCATCAGGGTTCTCCCCGCTTTCATAAACAAAAGTAGAGTTCTGTTCAGCGGAAGGTGAAGGTGGGTACTTCTTGCCAAGGACATCATAAAATGATTTCTCAGCAGCTTGAAGATCCAAAGACTCTTGAAGCATACATGACTTGTCCTCCATATCTTCTTCCAAGAGAATATGGTTTATGTATCTCAAAACTGAATCGGAAAAATCACAGTCTTCGGACGGATCTTCCTCATGGCTCAAACTTGAAATAGGTGCCATATTACTTGGTGTTGGATCAGGTGGGTGGTAATCAAATTCCCTAAAGTTGTGATCTATGTAGGTGTTCTGGAATCTGGGACCGGCAACAGAGTTCTGATTCGGAAAAACTGATGCAGGTTGACTCGGAAATACAGACACGGTTTGATTCCTCAGTTGGAAACCAGAAAACCCTCTAAACCTAGGATCCATAACCATCTATATTCTAGCAGATAACCCCAACAAGAATCCCAAACTTGAAAAACACAATTGCAAACTGCACTGAAGTTATTTTCAGAAACAGAGAATTGTCTTTTCTATAGGTTAACCTCCTTGTTTCCAATTATTCAAACTCTTTATATCCCAAAAAGCTATTGAAGCACACAAAGCAACTCCAAAATATAATCAAAGCTTAGAACTTTCAAAGGACCATTAACAAATTCCACATTTTGCAGAAGTAATCAGAGAAGAACAAACCAAAGAGATTTAGCAAAATTCACCTATAAGCCTAAGTTCTAACCACCCCAGGCTTCGAGAAAACCCAATGAATAAGAAAAGGAGAGAAGAATATTGAACTTAGTGACAGCAACAGTTAACCAATACTAAAGGGTCAACAAGGAGAAGCAAGGAAATCAAAGCCCTTTCACAAAAACCAATCAACTTTTTCCTGTTAAACAAAAGCAAAAACGTACCTTTGGAAGAGAGAAGAGAAACAAAAAGCAGACAAAAACAGAGAGAGAGAGAGAGAGAAAGAAGGGAAAAATGGAGGCAGCGCAGTGTATTTCATTTCCAGTTGGTAGTTAATGCTGTCTTTTACTCCCAAGGAGAAAATTAGTATATTTTTCTCCTAGGAGAGTGAAGCAATAACAGCCATTGAATTTTTTAAGCACTCCAAAAGAACAAAAGAAAAAAAAAATAACCGGCTACAGGCCATCTTGTCTCCCCCTTCCCAGGCCCCTGCTAACTTAGGACAGAGTGGACTCTAGCTCTTAAACCAATGAATAATCTCCACGTGTCAGTAAGAGAGCTATGTTTTGGCTCACCGGGGGCGTTTCCCTGAGTTGGGTTGTTGCCCTTTTGGCCTGATCTCATTGCGGTTGAATGAATCACTCTCGCTGTCAGGCTTTTTCTGGGAAGGTGAAGTTACGGGGATGACCTTGGCCATGCACGTGGATGGCAGCATCCGAAACCCAGAAAGAGACGTTGAAGTGAAATTTCAGTTGGAACATAGAGGGAGAGTGAGAGAGAGACAGTCATGGTTTTTTGTTGGTAGTGGTACCTTTGTTGTCTGGACATGAACGTGCGTGTCCATCGTAGGTTGACTTCCTTTTCTTTCCTGGGTCCGACGCGTCTTTCATGAATAACCTTTAACAAAACCCAAACCAAAACCAGTAGTGAAATTTTCACTACAAGAGATCCCTTTGCTCCGAAAACTCACCTCTAAATGAGAATAATAATCATTTATTATGGAATAATAATAATCCATTCCATCATTGCTTCTTTTCCTTGCTGTACAAATTTGGGCTTTACCTTTTTCAACTGTCCACTGTGTAATGATGATGATTAAGAAAAACCTTGGACTGGCTGAGGACCAAAAGCAACTATGGCACTTTGCCCACTTTGTGGTTTGCATTATTATGTCCTCTAACTTTGAAAAGAAGAACAAAACATCTTCCTAATTTGGTTCAATACAAGAAAGAAAAAGCAGTCAGATTCAAAGTACTGAATATCATTGGAAGAAATTCTTTATTTGTTTCATTAGGTAAAGGGCCTTTGTGATAAACTCTTTTTGCCCAAGAAGCTAACATGCTCCCACCTCCACCAAATTGTAGAATTTCAAGTTAACACTTTTTTGGGTTTTTATATTCATTACCCAAAAGAAATGTTATCTTATTATGTAAGGATAAATGGTGTAGCCTTTCATTGTATGATAAGTATAGATCATGCACAGGAATCAGCATTATCAGAACAGAGAGTGTTTGCATTACCTTTTTCCTTTTTCTGTTGGTGGGCTGCAGATCCATCTTTTCCTTTCTTTGTTGAACTTTATGTAAAGCTTTTTCTGCTGTTGGAGAATATTTTGATTCTGGAGAATTGGAGAATCAAATAGTTTTATAAATTAAACCCCCACCTTCTGAAATTTCCATCATGCCCACTTCTTTGTTCAAACCAATCTGCAGCAGGCATTGTATGAAAGGAACACCCAGGTTTTCATAATAAATTGTTCTAAAGAATCATCATGTAGAGACAGATGATCACAAATTAAGAATCAGAACATTATTTGCAATGATGGGGCAGCCCATTGCCATGTGAGCTTCCCACTCAAGCTATCAATATTGCCATGAGTTACTTTTTTCTCAGGATTCTTTTATTCTCCAAGAGCAAAAGCTTTATTTCTACTTGGTCTTTATCAAGAAACACCAGGGTAGAGGCAGCTGCCAGAAATAAATTCATTCTGTTTTCACCCCAATGGCACTTTGTTCACATCATCATGTAACATCTATCCTGCAAGGCATCAGAATTTTAGTCTCATTTCCCACCGTAGTAAGCACCAGAATTGGATCTCTAGTTGGTCTTTATCCAAGAAGAAGACTGGGAAGAATGTTTTTAAGACGACAGAGAGAATTTCATGAATTCTTTCATGAAGATAATTTATTAATATTTCATGTTAGAACCAAATAAGGAAACAATGTCGGCAAATTAACTTAAAGCTATCTACAAGGAACCAAACTCTATCCAATGAAAGCAATTTGGTTGCAGATCACATTGAATGTGAGCATGCTACATAATTTTCATTTACAGAAATTTCATTACATCACAGATTTACAAGATTGAACAGAGACCTAGTAAAACCTCAGACAGCTTATTTGAGCTTTTGCTTGGCCTGGTGTCTAGACCAGTAGGCATGGGCAGCTAGGACCCTGTCTAAAAGCTCCTGTGGCACAGGTTCTCCCCTCCTTTGCTGAGGGGAGATTCTTGCTGTATGGACCAATGTCTTCCACTTATCCTGTACCATCCCCATAAAACATATAAATCGGTGCCAATCCTCTAACATAGATATACAACATTTAACAAATAGAGAATCTTAACCTAATGGAATAAGTTGTGGTTTAAAAAATCAAAACCTGGAAGAATGATGACGGAAGAAAACCTTGAAAGAACTAAACTTATATTTTACACAAAAAACACACTATTGATGTAAAGATATTCAGTAATGCATACAGAAGAGTAGAATTCCCATGTGTTCCAAGACTCCACCACAAAAGAGAGCCTAATCTATGGTGTAGTGAGCAGAGCAAGTGCAAACTAAGCACTATGGACAGTATAATAAAATGGCAATGAAGGTTAGATGTCAGTCAATTGAACCATCATGACAAGCATTATGGGCACAGTCATACAATTTAGTACACATCATGACAAGCATAAAATTCCAAACAGAAGCACAAACTAAAATGGATTATTCACCTTCAAATCCACATATGTACGATGTTTTGCATTGTCAAAAGCACCCAATTTGACATCACGCCACCTACAAAATTTGAAAGAAGCTAAGGATCCGGAGCACAGCAAGCCTGCAATCAAATATTCGTCAACAAAGGATAATCATAAAAGTAACCTTCCAGTTCCTAGTTTCTCAACTGCCTGAACCAATGCTTCTACTTCCGCAACAGAAAACGGTCTTCTAATGCGACGCTGGACAAACTCATGACACCCAGGTCTATGATGAAAGGGAACCACAGCCAATGCCTCCACACTAATTGCTGGGATTGACACCAGAGATTGGGAATTTGGAATAGTTCTATCAGCTGATATGTTGGAAAGACAGGAAACCAAGTGAAGGTCGCTTTGAGCACCACTGTTCCAACTTGTCAAAGGAGGAACAAGAGAGACACTAGAAGTCCCTGGTTCTGGAGTCAAAGATGTTGCATGCCTGGTTATAGAACATAATAACACAATTAAAAGATGACAGGAATAATTGACTTATTAAAAGTTTAGGCAAGAGAGAGAGAGAGAGAGAGAGAAGATGAGCCACAGAAGTGAAGACAAAATGACAAAAGGAGGGAGGAGGGGTGAAGATTGGGGACAAGCAAAAGGTCATCCTTCTTTTAAGCTTACATACACCAAACACTTACCTTGTTAGCCCCTGCTCTCCTGGGCCTGGAGGTGGTATAATTTGTGCATGTCTGGGCTCCAACGCAAATCCCAAATTACGATGCTTGTGATCTTGAGAAATACCAGTCTGAAATAGAGTTTTGCTGTCATCCCTAACCTTCTTTCCTTGAAGAAAGATACCAACATGTAAGCCATCTCCCAGTACAGTAGTTACTGCCTCCATGACTGTCCTCTACAAAAACCATTAGATGTTAATTATCAGCAACGTGCAAACATGGAACCAGTTTGCTTGACCTCTTACCCATGAAGATAAACAAAAGGTCTGATAAGGCCGTATGTTATTGCTTAAAATATCAAAGAGACAAGAGAACCATTTGTCTGATAAGAACAAGCATGTTATCTAATAACATGAATATGATTATGATCTTATGCTCCCATCCTAAGAAGATGCAAAGAATTATAGTTCAAAAAATATATTCGCTCTTTTTGTTACTCCATGGGATAAAACTTTTTACGTTAAAAGTTAGAAAGAAAAATAGAAGGGAAGCATGCTATGAAACAACAGCAACGAAGGCAGTGCTGCATACTTTCAGTGAACCAACAGTAGCAGTTGTAGGAATCTCAACGAAGAGCTCTGGAACCTTGAAGGATTTGATACGAAGCTTCACTGAACAAACCAAAAACAAGAAAGGAAGAAAAGTTAGAGCATGCCTGGATCATACAGCCATCAGTTTATGTACTAAAACATTACGTCAAAGGCCTTTATACCATTACGGTCTCTGGGTCCAGGTTGCGAATGTCGTCTTGCAACTGAGGATGCCACTCCAACAGCTGCATGTAAGAGCTTGGATTATTCAGCCAAAACTGAATAGATCCCTATATCCTAAGACCACAAAATAAAGAAAATTGAAAGCTGGCAGCAATGTTTTATTCCACCTGCAGTACAGTTGTCACAATTGCTTCTCTTGTCAGCAGAATTAAATTTGTCTTCAAACTGAAAGCCTCGATCAGGCACAGAGAATGGGAATTGATTAAACAACTTCCTTCTGTTGAAAGGAGAGATCCTCTGTGATCTTTGACGAGTATAACTAGTTCTCCCATTACGAAAAAATGATCTTCTTTTCCCATCTAGAAATATGATAAATTGGAAAATGTCATTTAATCAATTAGGTAGATTCATGATGCTAAAAGAACAAATACAGAAATGAAAGCCTACCATATCCAGTAACATGCGCAAGAACTTATTATTAGTTGCAAACTTCAGGGAATTCAATAGACCGTATCATGACATTACAATTGCATTCATACTACAAGAGCACAATCCAGTATTAATTAAACCACAGAATGGGCATATACCATTTTTAAAGGAAGCCCCACCATTCAAATTTGGAGATACTCTCCAATGTCTGCCTGCAGACAGGTTCTTAATTCTTTGATCTGCCACATCTGATGGCAGCCTAAAGGCCTTCACTGTGGTGGCAGCCTGAGTGCACCCAGTGTCATTCTCGTCATCATCTCTATCAACTGTCTCTATATTATCAGCATGCCCAGAAGGACGAAGAGTTATCCAGTCCTCGAACAATGATGCCTTTAACTTGCTTTCTGAACAGAATAAAGCATGAGGTTTACAGTCCATTTCCAACATATCAAAACTGCCTGTAACTGGAAGAGTTGCACTTTTAACACTTTGAATACTTGAAAGCTCAGCTCCTGCATCCTCTATTTGCCCTTCAGAAAATTCCCCAGATACAAGAGAAGAATTACCTATTTTAGCAGAAGGGCTTGCATTTCTATCATTGACATTGGCCAACTGATCAGCCAAACATAACTTCTCTGACTGATCGAAGCTCTTTATACTTGAACATGCTTTCAAATTAAACCGATCCTGGGAATGTGAAAACTTATTCAATGTATAGATTTGATGGTAACCTTGAATTAAGGTTTTCTCATCATGAGTTTCCTGAACAGAATGGTTGCACTTTGACAATTGCCCCTCATCCCGTTCCTTCAAAACAATATTTTTAGGAGTATTTTGCTGATCCTCTTCACAATTAGGAGGCACAAAAATTTTACTTTCCTGCAAGAGTTCACCAGCTACACTAGCCAAAATTTCAAATGCATGTTTCTGACTGTTCCCACCCTTCTTCCTAATTGGCACCCTACCCTAAAACCAGCAGTCAACAATGACAAATCAGAACAGTATTTTTAACACAAATAAATAAAAGCCCAAAATGGTAGCATTTCTTTACCCTTGCTGATCTAGAAGCTCGAGGAAACACAGGGACCTGGTAGCCACTGAAACCATAGTCCAATCTCGTCCCCGACACCATGTCTTAGGCATTCATTGAAAAATGAATTCATTAAGCAAAATTAACTGGCAGGCTTGAACAACATAGACACTGCAGCAAACAAACGTATTCAACAATCAGAAAGATTCAAGAATATGAAAACTAAAACCCACTACGCCCACTTCCTTACTTGAGAAAACTAGTTCACCATTTGCATAACATAGTTGGGAATAAAGTACATTCAGGCATAATATGCAGCAGTAATAAGTCATTAACTAATTCATATATTAACATAAAATCCGCCAGAAAAGGAAAAAAAAAAAACTTGGATTTAGAGTAAAGTTACAATGTTAGATTCAAAGAGTGGAACTTCATCAAGTTCAACAAGAGATTTTGTCAAACAAGAAAAGACAGAAACAGAGGCATGTAAAAAACAAGCAATGGCATCTCCTTCAACTATGAATGAGGCAATGCTTAACCTTATTTAGATCCACTGATTTCCACTCTATATAGAGCAATGGATATGGAACAAACAAAGTTTGAACTCCAGCAATTCCAAATCTTATTGATAAAGGAAGATCATAAGAAAAAAGACAATGATTTCTTGATGTTATACAAGTATAATGCAAGCAATCTACCAAATGGCCAGGAAATGGAAAAAATGATTTACAAGCCATAAACCTGAACACCACTGTTTCAACAATTCAACACCCCTCCAACAAAAAAACAAAAGTCAGACAGAAGAACACTTAACATTTAAGAAGGGTAGAGGAAAATGCACTTCACACCCTAAAACATGTTTCTCCAATCCCTGCAATTTCAGAAATCTGAACCAGGGAAATGAGGGACAAAAATTCCTTATTTTTTCCAAATTAAAAAGATGAAAAGGATTAAACCAAAACAAAAAAGGCAAAAAAAAAAAAAAACCTGACACGTTCCACATCCAAGAACAATGATAGTAGTAAAGAATAGTAAATCAAAAAATAATGTCAAAATATTAAAAAAAAAAAATAACCTTTCATAGATGGGTTTTTTGAGTTTGGTCCCTAATCAACATAAACCCCAGTGGAAAGTGGAAACCACACAAACCTACCAACTTTTTTTAATTTTTGGTTTAACCCTCTAGAAGAACTATTTGTATTACTTCTGGGCTTTTAACTGGAATAACCGGTGAGGAGAATCCATGAGTTTGCTGCTCACTGTAGTTCGAAGCAAAAAACAAAAACAAGTTGGACCTGTTCCTCCGTTTTGGTTGATCCACTCCTGTCTCTATCAGTTCTGAGCGGACACGTGGAAGCCTGTCGAGCCATTTCGGCTAATCTTATCTCATTCACATAAAATTTCGCTTATTTCTTTTTGCAGTAATTCTGGATAATTGTAAAATTGAAATGCTAAAGATCACCGATTCCAGCTTCCCTGTTTTTTTTCCTCTTTCTCTTATGGTACAAAAAGTCTTGCTGAATGGAACCAAAATCAATAACATAGTATAAAATGGATCAAAGGAATAAAATAAGAACAACAACAAAATTCTGGGGAAATTGTGAATAAAACCGAACTGAAAAACCATATTTAATTGTTCTAGACACTAGCCAATACAAAACCGAAGTGTAAAAGAAACAAAAAGTATATATTATACAGGCGACGCAATGATCGTATGATAGGCTTTTAGTTGGCAGCCAAATCTTCGTACTGCCACGGGTTGAACTCAATTGACCTAACGTCAATCTCTTCACCGCTGCTTGAGCTATCTATGGCGGCCCGGTGTTGGGTGTACTTGCCGTTGTACTGGTACACTTCCAAGTCACCCCATGGAGTGGTTGCGACTTCGTTGGTGACATCGAACCATTTGGGAGTGAACTTATGGCCCTTTTCCTCTCTGTTTTTCTTCTCAGCTCTCTGTCTTTCCTCCATACTAAACAACAAAGAAAGTTGGCATAATGGTTAAGACAGAAAAGAGAATGAAATAGACAAGTACCACTAAATAATGATAAGTGCACAAAGGTAAATATAAAATACAAAATCTAATTTGAGAGAGAGAGACCTGCTCTTTTCCAAACCAGCCTTAGTGAGATCGCCCTGCTCTAGGGCATATCTATCAGGACGTAAACGAGAATCAGATGCTAATAGCTTCTGGGGAGCAGTATCAAAGCTGTTAATCTTATGCGCAAAATATGTGTACTGGAATTTATCGTTCTTCGGAGCATCAGCAACTTTCCATGCCTGTGTAACAGCAACAACGGAGTGATTACAAGCAGTTCGGCATCAGGGATATAGCTTCTTTTGTTTGTTAGGAAACTTCAAAAAATTTACTAGCACAGCTAAGCATATCAGTCCTTGACTGCTTCAAACTTTTAATCAAAAGATTAATTATGTTAATCAAGAAAATGTTGTAAGAAACCCAGAAAACTCCAATATTCACCATGTGTAGCAGTTAATTTGCACCAGGTTTCGGTTGTTCATTGTTAGAAGTAGCACCTTTTATTTTGTACATGGAAAGCTATTGGAAAGGTATGATAATCTCACGCAGTAAGAGGAAAAAGTTTGTTTTTCATCATTTGAAGGCAAATTTGTTTCGAAAATTAAATTTAGTCACTTGAGGAAAGGCTCATCATGAATAATCTGCTTTCTGGTCAAGAGTCGCAAGTAAAAAAACGTAAGTTGGCATTGTTCTGCTAAAGGTTTGATGGGAAAGTAAATTCCAGAGTACAAGCATCAAGAAAACTAGGGGAGTGTTTATGGACGAATAAAAGATGCAAACAACTAAAGAATTAAAAGAACTAACCTCCTTTAGTTCAGTGCCCGGAAGTGGTTCCCCTTCACTGTCACAAGGTTGATAACTCATGGACTCATTCCATTTCCCAGTCATCAATATCTTCGGTTCCTCAGCAGCATTATATACATATCCATCAATCTCATACCGACCAGCCCTGTGAACAACCAAGATCCAAAGTTAAATTATATTTCGTTAACATATGGTACAAATTGACAGATGAAACTAATAGCTAACTGCTAATATTAAACCTTATCAAGTGAAAATCTTTCATAGCCTTGATGAGCTTTTTTCTTATTTCCTTTTATCTTCAAAGGAGTGAAAGAGCAAAATGCCTGGCAGCTAATGCCTACAGATTAAGCCAAAGAAAATCAACAGTACTTTCTGAGAATAAAACCATACCCAAACCAACCGCATGGTTGAAAATACAGTACAGCTTTGTCCCCTGTTGTCAGGTTTGTCATGACCATCTCCCCTGGTGAATCAACCCAAGTTCGTCCAAAAATTAAGTTGTTAACTTTTGTGGGAGGAGGCACCAAATCAAGAACTACACCATCTCTCTTGAGGGTCACACGGGTCCTGCACATAAAATTATTTCAGAATCTATGCAAGGGTACAATCTGCAAACTTTAAAAACATGCTAAATCACAAGAACTCACACATTAAAAAACCCTGCTTTATTTTTTACACCATATTAAACAACTACAAGTAGAAAATTCTAGCAGCAAAAATAATAAAACTGCAAGAAGAAAAGTTTGCATAACCAAAATGAGAAATTATTATAAATTTTGACAAAATCTGGAGATTAATTCCAGTTCTACTAGCTTATAAAAGATGCTAATGATGTAGATGACGGTGAAATTGAAAGAAAACAAAAAGAATAATAAGCCTCTTGTTATGACATTAGTTATGAAAGAGAGCACGTTGTACCTTCCAAGCGGATAGATATCAATTGAGTTTCCCAAAAATTTGGTTTTAACTTTTGAAGATATATCATAAATAAAATGCTCATTTTCAGCATGACCAGCACTCATTGGGGGGTGATGACTAACCTGAAAGGGACAAAATGTCAAATAAGGCTTTTAAAATAGCAGCCATTTAGAAAAATTATACAAAAACAATGTCAGAAACAATAACCCATAGAATCAAAGTGAAAGGAAAAATAAACCAAGACTTAGGTCTAAAAAACCCACCTGCTCAGCTATAAAAGTAATGCCGCCATGATTAACCATTTCATAAGTTTCACCAAGTATAGGATTAAATGGTTTCCAGGTACGTTGGTAGGCATAGTAGACAGATATAGCCCATGATGCTGCAATTAGCTACGATGAGTCCATCTTATCAAACACACAAAGAGACAAGGAGAAAAAGAGAAGTTCAAAGAATTCTTACTGGTGTACACCATTCGCATGTAAGGATCCTCACATTCATCAGCTAGATCTAGCAGGTAGGAGTATTCCATCAACTGTCACGGACAATGAGATCGATAAATTCCCACAAACAGAAAAGAACCAAATACAGCAATATCTTTACAGCAATGAAGTTTGATATGTAAACACAAACCTCAACCATTTTCTGCAACATTGACATTGGCTCAAAGATAAGAACTGGAAGTGTCACCATTGATGTGACATCAGATCCTATATACTTTTGCATCATTTTCCAGTAACTGTCCCTCTCCTGTTAAACAAGAGAAAGTGGTGTGCACATGCACATACAAATTAATATACCACTAATCTTATCATTTGAACCCAGATAACATGGTCTTGCATAGAAAATCTTATCATGTAGTATGTGAAAGAAAACTTCAGCATTCGCAAGGCGAGATATTCATTTCTAAACTAAATGTTAAGTATGCTAAATTTCAAAAAAAAAATGTTTAAGTATGCTAGTCTATTAGTAGCCGGCAGCCAAACTCAGCTTCTTTTCCTAAGGGTCGCATCCTGAGAGACATTCAAGTTCTAAATAACATATAAACAGAGCAAGTAGCCTGTACCCAAGGTCTTATATCCATTACCTACTGATAAAAAATGTTTCATATGTTCCAATACAATCAGTTCAACCCTGTTAGCCTACGTTTTCTTTTACATCAGTAGCAATGTAAAGATCAATGTTACTACCATATAACCCTGCCAAGTGATAAAGTAATTACACCTACTTAAGATTTAAATGACATTACTAGTACTGCATTGTTCAATTGGAAACATCATGATACAAATGCATAAGACAGGACTAATGACTGAGGTAACGGTTTTTGTTCCTTTTTCTTCAATTCATACAAAAAACGCAGACAATTAAGCATACCTCCTGTTTCCACCTTCCTCTCCTTGCTTCCTCTTCGGCATCTTCTGTCCCGCCTTCTGGATTAACAACTTCCAGCCCTTCATATCCCAATAAACTGTATATACATATAAAAGAAAACACCGTGAATTCTCAATTGAATTAAAACCTTTTTTTTAACACATTTAGTTTAGTTCATCCAACTAAATCCTCTAAGCAGCTTTAACAAAATCATAGATCTGATACATCGATTCCTTTCTAAACCATAATTATCGTGCAATCAGTAATCAAAACAATAAATTCAGAAATGAACCAAAAGGAATATCCACGTCGAGATCGAAGCAATCAACTTTCATTTCAAAAAATAAAACATAGATCCAAGAAAAGGGAAATTGGACAAAAACAATAAATTAAAGGATAAAAAAATTAGAGGATAGATCTTAATACCCGTTTACTGATTTAGTCATGGCGCTACCAAAATTAGACAAACTGTTCGCGATCGAAGAAAAGAAACCACCGCTTTGTTTCGGATCATTCGGCGCCATCTCTGTAAATTACTTTTGAAGAACAAAAAATAAATCGAAGCTCGTCTTGTTTTGAAGCGAAACTCGAAAGAGAAGAAGAGGTTCTAATAAGAGAGATGAATTTTTAATATTTAAGATTTGTTTATGACAAAATTATGGGAATATTTGTAATATACTTTTTTAATGATAGGAAACAGCGAAGACGAGCACATATGCTGGTTGGCGGTTCTTTGTTTTGAAGTCAAAATTGGAGGATTTTTTTCCTCGTGAGTTTCGCCACGTGTTGATTGGATAACGAGTGAGGCGGGCTTTCGAAGAAGGTTACGCCCGGAGTGCACCTGGTACGAACCACGGTTCCTTATCAGGCAAGGCTGAAGGGTTCCTGTGGCTTGTCCGTGTCCGCTCATATGGCTCTTTCGTTCCCCTTTGCCCGCGTTAAGAAAATGAAATGGACAAAAGTAGCTTTGGAGTTTGCCACTTTGATTATTGCCAGCGGCGGCAAAGACTCTTTTTCTAGAGCTTGGACCTTTCAAGGTTATAATTATAAAAGTATAAGGTCAGTTGAATTATCTTTAATTATGTCATCAACTTTGAATTATTGATAATTCATCAATAACGTTAATAATAACAATATTTTGAAATATATGCGTTTTTTAATGGAATTCCTATATTCAATTATTTTTTTAATTATACATAATCAAACTTTTTATTTTTTATTTTATTAAATTAAATCATTATTTTATAAAAAAAACATATAATATATTATTTTTAATTACAACAGTTACTTTTTATATATATAAAATTTAACGTAACATATTGCTTAATCAAAATAAAAGTTGATGACATAAAATTAAATTTCTTGTGATGTGCGTGACATGACAAAGCTAAAATATAAAACTTTTAACGCTAGTTGAATATCTCTAATTACATCATCAGCTATGAATTATTGATAATTCTAATGGTATAATAATGAGGTTGTCTCAATTGAAATTTAATTATAAAGGACTTTGATTGAAATGTCGTACTAACATCATAATTTAGTTTGGTGTAAATCTAAGCAACTTAATTTTTTTTATCTAAAGCATTTGTTTTTTTAATTAATTTTGTTTGATTAACTAAACAATTTTCAACACCGAAAAATTTAATACTGAATTTTCGGTTTGGAAAAAATTATTATTTAATTTTTTACTGTAAAAATTATTTGATAATCTGTTGTAATTTTATTCATTAATAAGATGTCAAATTTTGATTAATAGATAGTGTATGATTTCAATACATATAAATTTTTAATATAAATATTTTCATAAAAAAAGAAATATAAATAGATCGTAGGCTTGGGCTTTTGGGACTTCCGAATGTGACACAAAACTTTGAACCTTTGGGCTTTGTTATTAGGCAAAAAAAAAGACTGGGTTTTCTTCGATTCTATGGGCTTGTGGAGTTTAAAGGCAAGCCTAGAGTGGGCTTGCTTTTTACCATCCTATATTTTCACTTTTATCACAATGGCATTAATGGCAATAAGTAAATAAGTATTTTTTAAATAAGATTATAAATATTTTATAAACGTATTTGGATAGAGTACGAGTAATAATTTTAAGGTATATATTACATAGACCTAATTAAAGGTGAACTTTTTAAGATCTATTTTTATTTTATATTATTTTTAATGGATGTATTATTTATAATTGATAAGTTGTCTACATATAAAATTTACTTTAAATTTTTTAATTTAATTTTAACTAAAAAAATAAATAAAAATGATTAATTTTATTTTTTATTATTGAATTCGACTCAAATCAAATTTACATATTTATCCATATTATGTTTAATTAAATAAATAAATTTAAGTTTTAATTATGATATTATTAATCGAGCTTAGATACACTTTAAATATTAAATATTAGACTAAATGTTTAATTTATGATCAAAACTTTTGAGTTTTTGTCAATTTAGAGCCAAACGTTTCAATTATAATAATTAAAAGTCAAATATTTTCGATTCTTTACAATTAAGAGTTAAGATGAGGATATATTGTGCATGTAAGACACATGCATAACATGAACAACATATGCATAACATGAACGTTGAATTTGAAGTGTAAAATACAAAATGATAGTTTTGTCATAAAATCTTTTTTATTAAGTCAAAACATTTCAAATTATGGTATAGAGTGCAATAACTAATTTTTTTAATATAACATATAATAATTAAATCTTCAACATGGCATATAACATTAACATTTTTTAATATGACGTATAATAATTAAATTTTTAATATAATATATAATAATTAAATTTTCAACATGATATGTAACTATATTTTTCAATATAACTGTATTTTTAACATGATATGTAATAACTATATTTTCAACGTAATTTTTTGTGATTGTAACACACACTCTATTCATCTATTAACTTAACTTTTAATTATGAAAAATCAAAAATATTTAATCCTTAATTATTACAATTAAAACATTTGATCCTGAATTAAAAAATTTTCATAAATTTAATCCCAAGTTAAACATTTAACCTAAATATTATAATCAGATTAGGATACAAGTGCTCTACATGTTACCATCCCTACCCTTTAGTTAACAGCTAAAAAAAGAAATGATTTTCAGTCGGCTGCGTCTGCCTAGTTGCCTTTTCCTTTGTCTGAGACCATTGAATTCTTTTCTCTCCGGGACTGGAAGCGGCCCGTGTTCATTTGTTTTGTTTCATCCGTATAGCTGTATCTCCATCTTACAAGCATTTCCACTAAAAAACACGTGGCCCAACATAGCCTGTCTTTCTCTACTTGTATACTTTGGCCGATGGCCATAACCGATTTGCTTAAATACAATCATTTTCTGTTGGCAAGAAATGTTTGCTTAAACAAATTGCCGCCTTGACTTGTAAAGAAAACGTAATCCTTGAAAGATTTAACCCCCCCCAAATACCTCAATGAAACGTACATTGGATGAATTTGGCCGGAAAGCAACACTAAAATACTTGAGAAGATTGCTTCTTTTTAGCATCCAACCCTTCGATTCTTCACATGCCTGCTGCCTAGTTGAACGTGGCACAAATGGTAGTATATTATGATAGTATTATACATATAGGAAAATTATTTAATACGAAATTTAAGTGTATAAAGCTTTTTAAAATTCTTTTAAAAAAAATTATATTTAGAATTACATATCAAATCAATAAATCAAAAAATTTTCTCTCATGTAAGATTAATACATTGTGACTAGAGCGATAGAGTGTGTTTATATTTCATATACCTTTTTGTGATTTTAAATTTTTTATATAATATTTAAAAAAATCTAATTTATTAAAAAAAATTTAAAAAAATTTGTATTCTTTTATTAGGTTCAATAAAGTCTTTACATTTTTATTTTAAATCAAATAAGCCTTTAATGATTAATGATTGATTAATTATTATTAGTTAAAATATCAATTATCATTATTAGTTAAAATGTGAAAAATGTTAAACGATCATGTTATCATGTTAAATTAACATGTTACATCATCATCATCAATCATAATATACAAGCATACCATATCATTATCAATTATAATATATTAGTATATTATGTCAACACCATATAATATAAAATGACAAATAGCATTTTAACTGCGTTAATTATTAATTATAAAATTTAAAAGTTTATTTGACTCAAAATAAAAATACAAAAGCTTATTTGATTTAAAATAAAAATACAAAGTCTTAATTGAACATAATAAAAATATAAAGATTTAT
This sequence comes from Theobroma cacao, assembly GCF_000208745.1. NCBI lineage: Eukaryota > Viridiplantae > Streptophyta > Magnoliopsida > Malvales > Malvaceae > Theobroma > Theobroma cacao. Next base: position 1,732,448 of record NC_030854.1, read on the forward strand.
TTAAATATTTTCAAATAATTTAGAGTTCTTTTAAATGTTATATCATTTTTTTTTACATGTACATAACTTTTGTACAAAAGTTATGCTATTAATTTTTTCCAATAAAATTATGAAAATACCTTCAATTCAATTCAATTTATTTATTTAGGTGCACTGGGTAAAATTAATAACTTAATCTCTCTATGATATTAATTGAAATAAAAAAATTTGGATATGAAAAAAAAATTAAAACCACCAAAAGCGTAAATAGAATTTATCCATTAATATATCATCTTTCTTGAATTTAGTAAAAATAATGAATTAAATAAAAATTTAAATCACCTTAACAGACCTCTATAAATATTAATTAATGGGATCTTTACCTTAATAATTGTTTTAATAATTAGTGGTGGTACATTATAGCACTCAATCGAGTCATCACCCACGCCTTTTTGACTCTGCATGAATTTGACGACTAGTTCAAGCTAATGAAACTTTTAATAAATCCACTTCCAATTTTCTATTTGTCTGGGGACTTTAATTTATCCTTCTTAATTACTCCACTAAATAATTTTTTTATTCACTCATGTATTTATTTCTTTTTAATATTGGAGTAGGTGTACAGTTAGACTTGCCGCGATGTTTTTCATTGAATACTTAATAAAAAAATTAATTAATTACATTTTTCATGACATATTCTTCGTGTATTTGGAAGGTGTCTGAGTCCTGTTCAATCCGAGCAGCCAAATTTGGTGGTCGTTGACGAACTGCCCAAATCCTTTGGCGTTCTCTTTCTGTCACGTTTTTTTTCTTTTGACTAATTTAGCTGAACCACTTTGTCTGAATGTTAAAAGCTGATCCGGATTTGACCAATCTTTCTCAAGTTTTCAGCTTCCATGGCTACGGACCCTTCACCGCAGATCCCAACGAGGGCCAGTTCAAGGAGGTCCAGCAACTTGATACACCCAGTTGATGTAGAAACGCCACCTGTTAGGACTCCAAGTCCGATCGTTTACAGAGAAATCAAGCATTTCAAGAAATGGGTACCTTGGTTGATTCCTGCTTTCGTGGTTGCCAACACTGTCATGCTCATCATCACCATGTACGTGAATAATTGTCCCAAGAATTCTGTTTCTTGCATTGCTGATTTCTTAGGCCGGTTCTCCTTTCAACCCTTTAAGGAGAATCCTCTTCTGGGTCCTTCTTCCGCCACGTAAGTCACTCATTTCTTTGCTATTTTCTTTCTTTCTTTGTTTCAATTGATATATTTTTGCTTGAGTAATTGTATGTTTTTGTGTGTGTGTGTGTATATATATATATATTAAGGTGGTGAATATATGTTTGTTGGTTTTAGGCTGCAGAAGATGGGGGCTCTTGATGTAAAGAAAGTGGTTGATGGACACCAGGGATGGCGTCTCATCACTTGCAATTGGTTACATGGAGGGGTTTTTCATTTGCTGGCAAACATGTTGAGTCTTTTAGTTATCGGAATCCGGCTTGAGAGAGAATTTGGATTCAGTATGTGCTTTAATCCATAGTTCATGCTCTTTATAATGGAATAACGACTACGGATTAGCTCTGAAATTTTTGCCTTGATTTTGATGAATAGAGTTTCCAAGTTTGTAGAATCCTCTGAACTTCCATACTATACTGCTGTTTTTATGACATTGTTTATGTGTTGTAGCTATTTTCTTAGATCAATTTATGCATGTCTGTGATATTTTTGTATCCTGCTGTGCTATGGACCAGACCGCCTTATGAATTGCTATATAAAGCCACACCTGCCTTGTCTTTGACTCCTTTTATTCCTGTTTCTCCATGTGTTTTATTCTCTAGTTGTCCACATCAGTACTGAAGGCAATCCAATCAATCCAAAACTGTATTTGTACCAAACATATCCTTTAGTCTCTTTGATAGTCGTTTGAAGGATTTTAATCCCTCATTAGATCACTTTGTTTCAAATTCTTCTTTAGTTTATGTCGCATCTGTCATAAGCTTCAAATTCAAGCAAACTTTTTGCTGGAGGGCACGAATGGCATCAAAGTTAAGCATTTTCTGCATGTCGTTTTTGATACATAAGCATAATGCAGTAGCATTCAGGTTATGGTATTTTGTTGAGACCATTGATTTACAGAAAAGTTTTTGTTGTGCCATTTGTTAATTTGGCAAGACTAATTAATTTGGCAAGACTAATTAATTATCTTGTCTGCCGAATTACGATACGTTTACTAATTTACCCTAAACCCCTGCTTGATTCTTGTGTGATTCTGTTGCAGTACGGATTGGACTGCTCTATATAATCTCTGGATTTGGTGGGAGTTTGCTGTCTGCTCTTTTCATCCAGTCAAATATCTCTGTTGGTGCCTCTGGTGCACTTTTTGGGTTACTTGGAGCCATGCTTTCTGAACTCATTACTAATTGGACAATCTATGCTAATAAGGTTCTTCATTACTCAATCATTAATTGAATTACAGACATCCAATAGTGAGACTCTGGTAAGTTATACTTGTTATTGGGCTGAAATGCCTTCAATTTTGTGTGCTTTTGCAGGTGGCAGCATTTGTGACTCTTCTGGTTATCATTGCCATCAATTTAGCAGTAGGAATCCTACCACATGTTGACAACTTTGCCCATATTGGAGGATTTCTCACCGGTTTCCTTCTTGGTTTTGTCTTTCTCATCCGCCCCCAGTTTGGATGGGTTAGTCAAAGATATGCTCCTCCTGGATATTCAAGCTCAGCTAAACCTAAATTCAAGACGTATCAGTGCTTTTTGTGGATCGTTTCTTTGATTCTTTTAATTGTGGGGTAAGCAGATAAACCATTTTGTTTTTTCGATGATCTGTCTTTCTTACTAAATTGCAGTTAAAAAATGTTGGAAAAGAGAGAAAAGAAAAAATGGAGGAACTTAAGAACATGAAAACAATTTTATTGAATTGTAACACGATGAACTATGTTGTTCACTACTACCATGCCTATAGACTTGCTTTTCTATATATCATGTTCAGGGCTTCACCTTACCTTCTTCTCATTTTATCTCTGGACATGATGCTTCTGTTTGTACATAACTAACACGGTGAATTTTGACTTCTGTTTTCACTTAAACCGATGCTACTTTTGCAGTTTGACTCTTGGCCTGGTTATGCTCCTTCGCGGAGTGGATGCAAATGATCATTGTTCTTGGTGTCATTACTTGTCTTGTGTCCCTACTTCAAGATGGAGCTGCAATACAGAGCCTGCGTACTGCTCGGTAACTGAAACCAACCCTTTTTCTCATTTTCCCTTGCTCTCTCTTCATGCTTTAAAACATGTCAATCCGTGACTCCCTCATTCCCTGTGCAATATTGCATTAGATTTGGTTCAAGGAAGAGCACAACATAATCTTCAGACTCATGCAAGCATTGTTTTACTTCTGGTGGAAATCAGTTTCTGATTGCCATAATGTTTACACATTGGTATTGTATGTATGAATTTAATGTGTGCAACTGTACTACTATTGCAGTCCACCCAACTAGGCAGCCAGGTAAATGTAACGTGCTCCACCAACGGAAAGACCACCACGTACTTTATGCCAAGCGCAAGCAGTTCTCAGATCCAGAGTCTTTGTTCTCAGCAGTGCAGCTGATTTATATTGGCAAGAGATGGAACTTGGCATGGATCATCACTTTCATGTACAAAACTTTATCAGTGCGAACTTGTTTCAGAGCCATTCTTTTTATATGTTTATAGTAATACATTTTATCTTCCTATGATGCATTGTTCTGTTAATCGACCTTCAGCCTGGTGCTAACGATTGATTTGATTGATTTACTATCATTTACTATAATTTAGAACTGAGTGGGACAACTTACGGTCCTCTTTTATTGATATTTTTGTTATTTATTTTTTTCATAAAAAATAATAATAAATAATAACAAATAGCAAAAATATCAATCAAAGAAAATCTAAATAATATTCGTGAAAATACAAGTTATTCTATTAAGCCGGTGTCAGTGTGAAAGTTACCCTAATCCAGATGCGATGGAGAGATAACTTCACTTAAAATTAATCATAATTAACCAAGAGTTTAGTAACATATTTTAAATAGTATTATCTCGAGTTACGATAACTTAAATTTTCGATTTACAATTTTTTAATCATTGATGATTAACTAATGTTACTAACAAAAAGACTATTAAATCTTATATGTTCGTAAAATTTAATATCTAAATATTCAAACATTTGATTAACTGATAAATATGGATATAAGCATATTCAACATGTTCTATTTTTTTACTTGTCAATCCCCAAATCTTCAAAGGGCCCTTAGAGTCCATAGTGTACTTGGACTCAGCGTTCTTTAGCCACGGGTAAAGCAGCCGACCCGGCCCATATAGCTCCGGGTCATTATGGCGACAAAATGACATCCGCATCGCCACACAGCTTTATCGCCATATGCAAAAGCGAACAAAGCAGAAACAAGCTCGCTTTTCGTCTTGGAAAAGAAAATCCTCCCTTCACCACATGAACCATAAATTTCTCCTTTACTAAAGCAAAAGCCAAACAGATGATGGCGGTTCGCGCCGTCAACGGCGGTTCTTTGTTTCGTTCCGCCGCATCACCTCCTCTCCTGGCGTTCTGGTGCGGTTTCCGCCACTTCAGCTCCTTACCATTTCGCCGAAACTCCGAATTAGGGCTTCGGTTTCCTATTTTCTGTTGCGAGAATCAGTTTCTAGGATATGGCGTTGGTCGTTCGTGTTCGGCTTATAGTCTCGTCGATTGCGTCATGGAAGAGCTAGCGGCTTCGCGCCAACGCAGAAGAGTTCGCGCCAATGTCAAGTAATGTTCACCAAACACTCTTTTGAATTTCGTTTCTTATTTGCATTTTATTCGTGCAAAATTATATTTGATTAAAATTGAATAAGTAATCAAAACGTAATACGTATTAAATATAATCTTTTCATACAAAAAGTAAAATCATGCATTTTGTTTTTCACGAGATTTAAATTTCTACTTTTAATTATTCAAAAATTACTACTACTCCATTTGGACTTCTTGCTCAAAGCAAAAAGTTAAAATAGCAGCCGAACAGATTCGATTTATATTGCTATTGTTAATCCTAATTGTTTACGAAACTTAATATGCTTGAGGCTTGAGCTAATATTAGTTACTGCTGGTTGAAATTAAAGAAATGTAACGATTTAGTAGTAAATTACATGTTTTTTGTTTCTTCAACGGTTTAGCAGGTTCTTAACATCTTTTCTGCTATTTAATCAAGAATTTGAATATCACTCACGTGTTGGATTTAGAGTTATTGCTGAAGCTTGAATATGGTAATTAATTTTCTCATCAGGGTGAGGATAACGAGTACTGGTGAGCTTCTTGAAGATAAGCTTGTAAACCGAGAATTGGAAAAGGGATTGCTGCTGGAGTTTAAGAAGGATTCTGATAGGATATTGCTGGGAGTTGCTCAGAGACCCGATGGCAAGAAGAATTGGATGGTGTACGATCAGGTTCTAGTAGAAACAACTCATGCGGCATGTTGAATAGGTTGCTAGGTGTTAGCACTTATGTTTTCTTACATGGATGTTTAGAATTTTCAGATTTTTGAGCTGATGTTACTTTTTGTTTTTCTTGTAATACAGAATGGTTTCACATCATCCATCAAACCGCAACAAATTACATATATTGTTCCAGGTGTAGAAAATTTTGATCAGACAGATATCTCAAAATTTCTCCAAAAAGCTGAGGAAAACTTGGTTAGTTCAGCTTGTTTTATTGACTATAAACAGCAAAATTTTGTGGTTTTCTTCTGTGGTTGATTTTGTTACATAAGTTTTTGGTCCAGGACCCAACATTACTTGAGATTGCTTGGGTTGAGCTTCTTGAAAAGAACAAGTCAGTGACAGCAGAAGAATTAGCAGAGGTAGTTTATTTTCCTGGTGACGTTGTGGACCTGTCTGCTTGATTAATGATCCGAGTTTACTCTGCAGATGATTTTTGGTAGTGCGGAGCCTCTTGAGAGCTACTGTGCCCATCTTTTGTTGTCAAAAGATGAAGTATACTTTGCTGTGCAGGAGACAAAAGGTTATTGTTCCATTTATGTACCTCGACCAACAAGACAGGTAAATTCAATAAATAGTTTTTTCCAAATTGTCGATTAAGTGTGGTAGAAGCACTTTTTTGCCCAAAAAAAAGTGGGGTGGAAGAGCTTCTATATGCAAGTCAGACTGGTGAGAAGAGTGATATTTAGTACTCTTATATATTCCTTTTATTGATTTCCATATCTAGGTGGAAGAGCTTTTACACAAGAAGCTTGCCAAGGAGGCTGCTGAGAAAGAACTTCAGGACTTTGTACAATTGCTTGTGTCTGCTAAAGCAAAGCCTGCACATGCTAAACCTTCCAAATCCTTATGGATGATGGATGAGAAAATCCGGAACAAAATTGAGTCTCTTGAAGCATATGCCATTGATGATTGCAAAAGTGATGAACAAAAGAGAACTGCAGGAATGGTAGTTTGTCTGACTTGACTGAGTTTTTTCTAATGTGATCTAAGAATGGCTTTAATAACGAGCTGATCAAAATGAACTTGCTACCTTAAAATCCTAGTTTTTAGTTTGAAGAGAAAAAAATCTAATGATATTTTTTTTATGTTTTCATTTGTATAAATCACATGGTTAATTTCACACTGGCTGATTAATATATTTTTATTCTTGTCAGATCCTTAAGACAATGGGACTTACAAAAACAGTGTCCTCAGCACTAAACCTCCTCATAAACATTGGTTATTTTCCTGTGCATGTCAATCTGGATCTGTTAAAGTTCAACATTCGTACAAACCATTCTGATGAGATTATAGCTGCTGCAGAAAGTCTTTTGTCAGAGTCATATGACCCTGATGAGGTAATTTCTATCCTCCTCCATCTCTACTGAAAGGTTTCATTTTCATTTTATTTGAAAAGCATGCAGCCTTAGATACCTACAAGTCAAAATCAGCTCTCTGTCCAATCTGAAATGTTTCTTGCAGTTTATCTGACTAAGTCTCTGCATGTTAAAAGTGAACCATTGAAGAATTTGATTTTGATTGTTATTTTATATCATTCTTTCCAAAATCCTCGTGATCATGTGTTACCTTAGTTTTCTTTGTGTTTAGGTGAACAGAAAGGATCTTACTGATTTGAAGGTTTATGCTATTGATGTTGATGATGCTGATGAGGTAATTTACACTTCTAGTTTTATTACCTCAATTTTATTTCCTTTTATATGTCAACTTCTATTCTTTAATTCCTTGTTATTTGTAGCTTGATGATGCCTTAAGTGCAACAAGGTTACAAGATGGCCGGATTAGAGTATGGATACATGCTGCAGATCCAACCAGATATGTTCAACCTGGGAGCATGGTAGACAGGTATCTTTTGAAATGGTGGAGTGCAGATTATAGCAATTTGCCATTGTCATTTTTATATTCTTAATTATGTCTAGGGAAGCATTGAGAAGAGGAACCTCTGTTTTCTTGGCCACTGGCACTTATCCTATGTTTCCTGAGAAACTTGCCATGGAGGGAATGAGTTTGAAACAAGGAGAACTTTGCAATGCTGTTAGCATATCTGTTGTCCTGCACTCTGATGGCAGGTAAAGTGTGAACTTATTATGTGTGTTTCCTGTTAAAAGAAAGGTTTTTGCTATGTGCTATATTCATACATGAATTACATTTAAGGGTAGTGCAGCAGCATATTAGGTTTTTTAGGCCATAAGACTGACTCAGAAATGTTATGGCTTATGGTAAAGTATTTTAATCTTTATAATGAGTCTGGATGTCCTAATAAGTTCTTTTTGTGCTTCCGCAGGACTTTGAATGGAGTCGATAGTATTTGTAATTATTTGAGTGAATCTATTCTTAACTATTGTTGTCATTAAGAGCATTTCTTAGGAACCGAAAACAATACTCATTCTCATTTCTTTTCTGGTCTTTATATTTGTGCCTTTACACTGATATGTTCGCATGTGCATTGATTGCTTACATTTTGGACATAATAGACTGTTCTCATTCTCGTTAGCTTCATTAGACGTTATTTAATTAATGAAGACCATCTGACATGTCTGTGGTACTAAAGCATTGCAGAGTATTCAGTTCAAAACTCAATCATTAAACCAACTTATATGCTGACCTATGAGAGTGCAACTGAGCTGCTTTATTTGAACCTGGAAGAGGAGGCTGAATTGAAGATGCTATCTGAGGCAGCCGCTCTAAGGTTAATATGGCGTCGCCAACAGGTTGGACTGTACTTTATTATCATTTTAATTGCCAAGTGTTTAGTCTTGTTCTATCTTTATGTTTATAAGACAGGCTTGTTCTGCATTTATGCCTTAATACTCCTTTATCATCATGCATTTTGCAGGGTGCAATTGATACATCAACTCTAGAAACACGCATTAAAGTGGTTAACCCTGAGGATCCAGAACCATCAATTAATCTTTATGTTGAAAACCAGGCAGACCCTGCAATGCAACTTGTTTCTGAGATGATGATACTCTGTGGAGAAGTTGTAGCCACTTTTGGCTCTGCCAATAACCTTCCTTTACCCTATAGAGGACAGCCTCAGTCAAATATTGATGTATCTGCATTTTCACATCTTCCTGAAGGACCAGTTCGAAGCTCTGCCATTGTTAGAATAATGCGTGCAGCTGAAATTGATTTCAGGAAGCCTATTCGTCATGGGGTTCTGGGAGTTCCTGGTTATGTTCAGTTTACATCACCCATTCGTAGATATTTGGATCTTCTTGCTCATTATCAGGTGTTTTCTCTACTCTTGTTGATACACATTGATATAAATACTCTTTACTATAGATGTTTCTATCAGGGATGATTGCTGTATGTTGCTAACACTGTCCATGGGCACAGTAACTTCTATGTTTATTGATGTGTGTTGCCATTAATCTTATTCTTAGTTTGTTTTTTTTTTTTTAATTATTATTATTTTTTATTATTGTTATTGCTATCATCATTGTGTTACAAGTCTAGATGTTATGGTACTGATATCAACATATTCTGATGCAAAAAAGATACTTGATCTTATGCTGTTTAAAAATGCCTGTAACATTTTGATTTTCCTATCTAGGTGAAGGCATTTCTTAGAGGTGAATCTCCTCCTTTTTCAGCTGGTCAGCTAGAAGGGATGGCATCAATAGTAAATATGCAAGTTAGATTAGTCAGGAGGCTCTCCGGCAGCAGTCTCCGGTATTGGATAATAGAGTTTCTGAGAAGGCAGCCAAGAGAGAAAAAATATCGAGCTTTGATCCTTAGATTCATCAAGGACAGGGTTGCAGCCCTGTTACTAGTTGAGGCAAGATTGTTTAATAGTTACTTTGCTATCAATTCTTCCAAGATGCTAACTATTATGTTATATTTGGAATGGAAGAGCTGTGATTATCATCTTGCATTAGTATTACTTTTTGAGTCAACCATTCAATGTTGCAGGTAGGACTTCAGGCATCTGCATGGGTATCCATAGGAGCACAGGTAGGAGATGAAGTAGAAGTTCAAGTGGAAGAAGCTCATCCACGTGATGACGTTCTTTCGCTTAAGGAGGTTATCAGAAACTGAAGTGATTCTATTGAAGGAACTTAGTAGCTATCACTGTAGGGACATTTTATTATCTCAACATACATGCTGTTTGTATACCGGTAAGCATTCTTTCTGAACAGATGGCAACAAATGTCATTATTTCCCTGGTGATTAACATAATTACATGAACTGACTAAATTCTCTTTAGTTTGCAGCTAATTCATTTATTGGAAGAAGTTCCCTTAGCAAGAGGCAATGCATCCAAACTTGTGTAACTTCTGAAAGTAATCCCGAATAGATCACGTTCAGATTGTTCAGAAGACATCTTTATGAGTGTCAGCCGGCTTTCATAAGTTCCCTTACCAATATGCATTCTGTTATCAATCTATGTTATTCGCGCAACAGCGCTTCACAATTTTGAAATGGGGCAAGTGAAAAATGTTGTAAAGGTATATGCTTATATGCTTCATTGCTTCATTATTTATTTGTATGGCCAGTGGCATCCGGGTTGTGGAGGTGTCGGTCAATGTTTGGATAAAGATAGTAGATCCTGCATATATCTCGATATATTGTTTGTGGTTGATTTAGCTAGCAACATGGTTCATTACTTATCAGTATCATTTTGCTGATCCCCAAGTATCAGTCTAGCAAAATGTAAGGATAAAAGCACATGTTGCACTTAATAATATGTCATGACATACCTTGTTTTTTCACTTGGAGTTTGGAAAAAGCACGGTATATAAACTGACAATGTAATTTGCTCTGCCAGAAATCTCTAGGCAAGGACGGAATGCATTCCATAAAAGATCGTGGAATTCATTTTTCGCAGACTTACCTTTTCTTTGATGAGAAAGGAAAGGACGCATGAAGTAAACAAGTCGTAGGGAGGTTAAAAAGGGTTGTCCGTCCAACAAAAACTAGGCTGGGAAACGCTCAAGGTAAGGATAGTTGGTGGAATGGTGGTTGAGTATATTAGCTAGTGCTCGGTATACATGTATGCATGTAACAATGGTATGTTAATATAAAAAAATTACTGTATATCTGACGTAATAAACAGTTACCGAATGGGGCAAGAGGAATCCACAGCAACGAGGGTTTACCTCCGTGCACAGAAACTTCAAAGGAGCGACGGGTGAGTCAACAGTCAGAATTGGCCTACTGTTACACTAAACATAGATTAGGGAATTCAATATGCCCACGATTTTCATTTACTCACTCTCACAAGTCGCTGCTTTCAAACTCTGGGGAGTGTTTCACATGATTCAAAGCTTTCATTAAATTTGCACCCGACAGCGACTCGATCAGTTTAGGGTTTTGTTCAATGTTCAACGTCACGCTTGAAGGGCACGTGGTTCGTGTGCTGGCACTAATGTTTCAGCCATCAGTGAGTGTGTGTATGCTAGATCAACCCTTTCTTAAACTTGAACCCACTGAGCCAGTGCCCACCGAATACAATACGCTGTACCCAAGGTTTCCCTCTTCTCTGTGGCTAACTACTTTCGAGCTCTCTAGGGGCAGCTTGGTTGCTGTGGGTGGTAGTTGATCCTCTCGAGTAGGCGAAAAACAGTGGCCTCAAGAACTGAGATTAAACTAGGGTAGGATGAGGAGCAGGAGAGTAAAAATAGGACAGGAAAAGCTGTTGGGTGTCCTGTTACAGACTTCAATTCTCAACTACAAACAACTGGTTAAACAGTAACAGGGGTAATAGCTCCATTTTCCTGGAAAATTTTGGAGAAAAATTCTCTCATCTTCCTTCTATATCGATTGAACTCAGCGTCCCAATCAACTGTCTTATTGTCTACTCTCTGCACAACATGTTTAAGTGCATGTTCATAAATTTACATCAAGACCGTGACCTGCAAATTTTTTACACAAACATGGCCATTTGTCCTCTAAAACAGTGCCATAAATAACCACGCCATGAAAAAATGCCTTCCCCCTTGATTGCGATATCACGATATCACCCTGTTTGCTGTCTGCTTCCGAATAAACTCTGGAGTCCGTAGATATGGAAGAAAAATGCTTTTGTCTCGCAAATTGAATTACTGCACTGAACTAACACTTTTTCCCCATCTGAGAATTGAGACAGGGGCCAGGCCTTCCCAGATGGACTTGCACATATATGTTGGAAGGTGAAGAACTAGTGGCAGCAATGTTTTTCTGTACCAGCTGGGTCTTCACGTTATAAAAATGTTGGGTCTCCTTCTGATATCTTCGAACCATGATTAGTTTTTCCTATTGGGATGGGTTAAGCTAGCTTCTTGCATTAGTGTCCAATTGGGTTTTAAGTAAATTTGTAAGACCCTAGCCATTAAAGAACCTCTGTATTAGGCCAAGCAGCAAGCCTTGGCATAGGGCTTCGAAAATAAAGAATGTTGGACCCTGGAATCTTTGAGATATCCAAGAGTTCTGTTGATAACTGAAATGAGGTATAGGGTAGCTCCATAGCACACAAGTTGCAAGAAGTTATCAACAAGGAAAACTATCCGTATGTTGACAGCAAAAATGTTTTTTCACTGAATTGGGGGACCATGGGAGTTCCAATGAGTGCACCAGTGATTCCTTTTTGTGATGGTTTCAGATGGTAGGATTCTAATATCTTAGTGCAGATGGAAATACTGCAATTTTCTGTGACTTTGTGGCTTGATGACAAGTTATGAGGATATATTGAGAATACTGGCCACAAGAATAGAAAAATAAAATAAAAAAAACAACAATGGGATGATTCCCAAATGGAGGAGAGGCATCAAGTCTTGACTTCTAGCATGAATCCTGCCAATGGAATATCAAATGGAAACATCCCATAATCCACATGTAAGATTTAGTAACATGAAGCAGTTTCAGTGAGAAAGCAACATGAAAGGTCAAGAAAATTGTGCGCCTCAACATATCCAAGGAGCTATCTAGTTGGGGCAAATTTATTACTACTAATAAATTCATCAGAAAATTGGGTTTTCTGAATTGTATAAATGTCCTGAATTTACCTGTAAAAAGATCAAAAAACATGAAATTGCCGTTAATCTGATCTGTAATATCATGTTGCATGCAAGGGGAAGCTAATCTGAGCTATAAGCTAAACCAACAATATAACTGTATGCTCAAAGATTGGTGGTCCAAGCCCTGGCCATGCTATATTTTCGAGTGATTAGAACATTAAATGTGATGATTAAATACAGTTGAATTTTGATGGAACTGATCCTAAAAAGATTATATCAGATAATGTGTGCTTACAGTGATAAACGTGTTTTGGAAAATGGGCAAGGCAGTGTGGTTTTTTGGGTGGGGTGGCAGTGGACCCAAAAGCCCATGAGAATGGAGGAATTCAAGTGGGAAAGGATGCAGAGAAGAAGGGGAGATCCACATGGACGTAGAAACGTAAAACAAGTCTCTCCTGTGTGTGATGGAGGTGCATTGTCCCCCTTTGATAAGGATGCACCCACATGGCTGTGCCCAGATTTTGTGTCAGCCCCATGCACCTTTGCTCCTCCTTCTCTTGACACCTTCTATCTCAGTCTCTGTCATGGAAGAGTGCAGCTGATCCTCATTATAAACCTTTGCTATGATAATAAGCTGGTTAAATGCTTGATTTATAATTTTTACCCTTGTCAAAATTTTCATTTCAGGATTCAACTTAATTTTATTATTGGCAGCGTATCCGCTTCCGCGTCCTAGTTTGAATCATAATAATAATAAATTGAATTCTGAAATGAAAATTTTGACAACCATTAAATCTTAAAACTGAGTATTTAACTTAATAATCGAGGTTTAATTAGCATATTCATGCTAATCGTGTTAAAACGAGTATTTTAACGTAACAATCAAGGTTCAAACAAAACAACATAGACTATTTGAAACAGACAAAAGAGAATATCAAATATAAGTTCTTGATCTGCCAAAAATTATTTGGGCAAACCTTGCATTTGAATGATCTAAGTCTTCTAGATTCAATGCTTTTATTTGTATATAATATTTATTGGTAGGTGTGAGCAAGATATGGGGTACCATGTAGTACATTCATAAGGGAATTATATTAAATTAAATTATATTACTCTATATTTTTTCCAATAAAATAAGTCTAATAAGCCAATTCTACATTAAACCTAATACATAGAAAATTATAATCAATTTAGAAACCTAAAGTCAACAGGGGAAATTAATTAAGCATTTACATTAATAGAACAAATGCATGTTACTATAGTCCATGGATTAAATGTTTATTAAAAATAAAAAAAAA
>NC_030854.1:1747623-1773905 GCF_000208745.1 Theobroma cacao
CCATTCCAACCAAAATGAAGGACAATTCATTAATTCACATATTAGGACCCTTTTGTTTAAGCATTTGTATGTATTTAACTCTTGATGAAGATTATAGTCATATATCAATTCTTGATATTAAATAAATTTTACTTTAAAGCAGCAAAAAGAAAAACATTTTTGTTTGGTAAAAAAAATTATCAATAGCTTCATATGTATTTCATATCATATTTTTGCATATACTTACGTGTTATAACATGACACACATGCAACTCGAGCCGTTGAGCACCGATAATGATTTTGTTTTGTTCATTTTTTTAATTTTTGGCATTTACCAATAAAAGAGCATGCATTAATTAAATAAAAACCCTCTCATCGTAGAAATTTTTGAAAACTACGTGATTTAAATTTGGTTTCAAAGCCATAAATGATAAGCTATATAGATGATAAAGACAGAAGTAATATAATCACATGAGGATATTGAGAAAAGGAAAAGGATTGAGGGTAATTACTTAAGCAAATTATTTGCAAACTAATTAAGAAGGGAGGAGAGGGATGCTGTTGGTTGCACGTTCACATGTCTAGGCAAGGCAGGCATGCATGCATGCACGCGTGGAACATGGTTTGGTAATGTGTTAGTGAAGAAGAGAACTATTGGGAAACCTTTGAATACAGATGCTTGCTGATGTGGCAGATTTACTAAATCTGGTTGGTCGGTGAGTGGGACATCCCCTCCTTAGTTCCAACACCTTACGCGTTAAAAAAAATATTTACACACCCACCCCTTAAGGGCTGAAACCTACCTCAGCATTATGAAACCACCTCCTTCAATGAATATCTCACCGTTTGTTACCGTCGGCAACACCTCACCGCATCAATAATTCGTACATACCTCAAAACAAATATATAACCACAAAAACAATTTATTTAAACCAAAAGGATAATATCCACGTGGTAAATAGCCTTAGTTAATAAGATCATTTGTCTCGATATAGAATGAGAATAATATTATTAAAGGTAAAATATACTAACTTTTTAAGTTTTGCATATAATTATACGTAAATTTATTAATTTTTAAAATATTTAATTTGTTCTAAACGTGTAAACAGTATTAACAAATAAACGTGAAATATTTAAAATATCTTTCTTCTTTTTTTTTTTTACTATTTTTATTTCTCTCGAATCAATCAGTGGCTCTTCCTTACACCAACAAGATCTCCCCAGGGAGAGCTCGATTTGTCCGCGCACACCAAATCTCACGCTCCCTTGGTTGGCCTAAAGATCTAGTTGGTTGGCCAGCCGGCAAAAGTAGGAAGAAAGTTTGGTTTTTTTCTTTTGAATAAAAGAGAAAAAAATAAAAAATAAAAAATTATAGTTTATAGTGTGATAACTTTTAAAATTAATGAAAAGTAAAATTGTTTGAGTAATATTATGATGTTATCAAACTAACAAAAATATTAACACTAGACTAACGGTTGAACTTATATATCCAGTCAAAAAAAATTTTTTTTTAAATTGATTGTACATTTTGAAAACTAATGTACTTGTATGAAATTATAGATAAAACTTAAAGAGATTAATATATTTTACCCTATTATCAACGATAAATAAATTGAATATAATAAGATCATTTGTCCTGAAGTCTCAACGATGCCATTCATCAATCTCTAAGTGAGAATTATGGGACTTCGATCGGGTCAATCTATATAAATAATTGATAATAAATGGAATTAAAAAAAGGAAAGACAAAGTCTAGAGATCGAGAAATTACCGAACAAAGTGATAGAACATACCCTCTTCTAACATTACCGACAATCTTTCAAGATTTTTCGAAAGCATGAAAGTTTTGGTCTCGGGAGCTTCACTCAATACATTTGACCATTCAATGCAATTTATGTGCCCATTTACATAAATTATTCTTCTTTTTTATTGCATGTTTATTAGTTCAAGTTATTATAAACCGTAAAAATAAATACTCATAATTTTAAAATCATTAATTGTATAAAATTTTAAAATTTTTATCTTCGGGTATTTATAAAATGTATAAATACTATAAGCTAACGGTATATCAAATATAAATTTCTTTGACTCATTAAAATAGAAATTAGGAATACATGTATATGGGAAAGGGTTGCGTATAGTATGTGATAAGCCTTTCATCATCATGGCATAGTAAATGAGTCTTGACATCACTTTGTAAGAGGCATTTTTTGTCTGTTTTTATTTTTATCTTTTCCATCAAGATAATAAATGAAAAACTCTAAAAGAAAGGAAAAAGAAAAATATAAGAAACCTGGTTAAATGCATGCATGTAAACGCATTGCCACATTGAATGAATAATTTTTTTTCCCATTTCAAAATAATAATAAATAAATCCCAACATCCAACAAAATAGCATTCAAGACAAGATAAGTGAAAGTGAGATCATAATATAAATGAAAACACAAGACATGAGATATATAGATATCTTATCTTATAAAAAATGTATTAAAAATAATTTATATATGAAGAAATACATTATAATGCAAATAAAATAAATAGGAATGACAATATATTAATATTGGAAAACCAAGGAAAAAAATAAGAAATATAAAAAAGCAATAAGTGAAGGCACATGGTGGTGGGTTACAGATTGGGATGGGAGGAAGAGTTTGGAGAGGAAGAGAAGCAACCAAAACAATAATTCGATTCACATGTGAGAGAGTTTGGGATTGGAGTTGGGTTTTTTTTTTTCTTCTTTTTTTCCTTTTTTTTTTTCGAATTTTTCTTCAATGATCAAAAAGGGGCTTTTGACTTACAGCTGTTAGAATAAGGGAAAGGGCACATGGCCTCTTTTTTTAATTTTCTTTGGGTCTATTTGATGTGACACCATTTTACCAGTTATCTACAAATATTGCTGTGAACATATCAGATCATACATATGCATCTTTCCTGTCATTGATACTTCCTCTTGAATTCTATGTTTTCCAGGTTTACAACATGGGTTGGATTTGCTTTTACAATAGTGTAAATTCAAATTATCAATAATTTATATCGTTTATGCATATCAAGATTTTTTTTAATTGTTTAGTGTAAAATTGAAATATTTTATTTATTTTTTTAAAGCGTTTGACATGTAGAATTAAAATACTCTAATTACTTTCTTTAAAACATTTGACATAATACGGGTGAGTATAAAGAGATAAAATAAACACTACAAAAAAGAAATTTACCATATTAGGTATCTAGAAAAATACTTGTTATAAGATTCTTTGCTTGTTCGGTGTAGAATTGAAATACCCTATTATTTATTTATTTTTAAAACATTTGACATGATATGATCGAGTATAAATAAAATAAAATAAAATAAAAATTACAAAAAAGACTTGTCATATTAGGTATCCAGAAAAATAATTGTTATAAGATTTTTCTATTTGTTCGGTGCAAAATTGAAATATTCTATGTTTATTTTTTTAAAGCATTTGACATGCAAAATTGAAGTATTCTATTTATTTTGTATAAACCGTTTGACGTGACATGATCGAATATAAATAAATAAAACAAACACCACAAAAAAAATTTAACATATTAGGTAATCAAGAAAACTAGTTATATTGTTTCTCTTTATTGTAATTAACTATCTTTGTGTGTCATTCCCAACAAAAAAAAAATATTTGTGTGGTTAAAAAAATGTGAATATATGCTTTGAAAAGGAAATAGGGAGTTGAGAGGGAAGTGTCCTTTAAACTTGGAATTAGCACAATTGAAGGAGAATTGGAGAAAAGGCATACTTTACTTTTCCATTTCTCCCTTTTATTTGACCATCATTATATATAAAAAAAAATTAACAACTGCTTTCAATATAAAAATAAAAAGCTTAAAACTTACTTTTTGGTAAATAAAAATATATATTAATAAATAGTGGTGCAGCTTTGTCCTAAACCCTTTTTACCCTTTATTCAATCAAATATTTTAAAATCAAAATGCCCCCTACCCTATGCAAGGACAGTACTTTAAACCTTATGGTTCACAAAATTGTTCGAGAGATTCTTTGTCACACACGTACGAGAAAATCCCGATTTTGCTGTCTCTTGTAGCTTATAACAAACCAAAGAATTAAATTATTAAAATGTAAATGAAAATCATCTCTTTTCTCTCTTTCTCTCCCAATATTTATTCCATTTATGTACTTTGCATAAAAAAATTATATGTACTTTCTGTTCTCTTTTTTTTTTTATTTTTAATTTGTAAAAAATTAAGATAAATCTTTTATTTTGATATAAATAAAAAAATTAACGATAATGTAAATTGATTTTGGTATGCATCAGTGATGATCTATTTTCAACGAAAAATTTAGAGGCATTGGAATTTTTCAACATCCAAAACATGTTTTGATTATTTTACAATCATATGGGTTCGATTGATAAATTTTGTCGAAAAATAATAAAATTAATTTTTGTCAATATTTTGATAATTTTTTTATATTTTTACAATATGTTTTTTATTTACTCTTTCAAGTCTTTATCTAGAAAGTTCCATCTGCGATAATTAGTCTCAAAGGGTGGTACATTAAATGTTTTGTACTTGAAGTAGATTTGCCCAATTATTTGCATTAGAAATTGATGTTCTTTTATCTTACAAACATTTAAGACTAGTCCCTATCCTCACTTAAATATACTATAAAGTTTAATCCCACGGAATAGCCATAAAAACCCAAATTTAATTTTGAATTCAACTACTCAACATTTGCAAACAAAATCAATATTTTCAACGTTAAACCTGGCTCTCCAACATCCTCTAGTTTTAAATCCAAAGGGGGCTACTGTTATTCAATTATGACATTAATGTCACCAATTGATATTAAATCCTATAGTATTACATTTAATGCCCAAAAATATTAAGTTTGATAAATTCAATTCCATAAAATAAATGGGTTTTTATTAAAATGAGCAAACGCAGTTGAAATTGATGATGTCAAACAAATAACATTTACTCAAATAAATTTATATAAATATTATAATTAAATTAAATTAATATAAAATATTAATTATCTTAACTAAAAACATTCAAATATTTAATTTATTAATTGGTTTATGATTATTCTATTCAAAAAGTAAAATTCGAATTTTAATATAAAAGAATTATTTAACTAAAAAAAACGCGGCAGCAAGAGTGAGGAGTGAGAAGAAGCTGGCGATGGGTCCCGCTTGCGGTTAAAGCTCAGTAGCCATGCATCGGCCTCTATTGGCTTGATTATACGCATATAAGGACGAGCCCTGGTCCCCACGGGCTAACGCGGTTTCATCTTTTGCTCCCACCACCTGCTTTTTTTTTTTTTTTGTTAGTCTTATCTTTCACTCTTCTCTTTTGGGGCTTGGTTATTGCGGTTCCTTGCTAAGGTACTAGTCACTTTAAGGATTCCTTTTTATATAAAATTTAAAATTAATTAAAATATTATTTTATATTAAAATGTGTTTGCCCATAATTTTAATGTATTACAAAAATATTTATTAATGTTTTTAAGACACTCGTTAATAAAATTTAAGATAAAATATCTCTATTTTTCTAAATTTTAATAATAGATATTTTACTTTAAAAGTATACATACCTTTAATAGATAAGATAAAAAGATTAAAATACTTTTTTTATATTAATTTAAAAAATTATTATTATATATATTTTTTTGAAAAAAATCATAGTGCTTTCTTATTTTTGAAAAAAATAATAAAATTTAGATAATAGTAATTTTTAAAATTAATAAAAGATAAAAATTATTTTTTCAATATTATCACGTCAGCAAACTAACAAAATATTAACAATTAACTAACGACTGAATCTAAATTTTCAATAGAATATATTTTTTTGAGATAAAGTGTCTATTTTGAAAATTAATGAATTCGTTTAAAATTTTAATTAAAATTTAAGAGGTAAGAGTATTCTTTAAAATTTATGATTTTATTTTATGTGAAAGAAAGAGAGAGAATGAAGTCAAAGAATTTAGTTGGATCATAGCTTGCACTTGAAGCAAAGTGTTTTTGTATGGAACAACACAATCGGGGGTACTTAAAACCTTTTTTTTTACATTAAGAATATTAATATTTTACATTTAAGATGAAAGCAAAATGATATCATCAGGTGTTGTAAGCAAGTTGATGGGGGTAAAGTGGAATATTATTGGAGCACCTCATCAAGTTGATTCATTACAACTCATTGTCAAGTTCCTTTTTTAAGATTATAAAAAAAAAGGTTAAATTCTTCTTTTAATTCATTGAAAAGGGTTAGACCAAATTTATTAGGAACAACATTTAAAAATTCACAAAAATAATATAAAAAAATGGGATTTTACAAAAGGGTAAATTCTATAGTTAATACAAAGAAAATGATGGTGCTATGTCACCATTCAATTAAAATAAAAAATAAAAATGTTGTTCCATCTCAGCCAAACCGACATTTTGTTTTGGTACATTTAACTTTAATCCTTTTCAAAATAAAGTGGATGAGACCCTCCCCAAGTCAGTAGTCAAGAATAAAGATCATAGAAAAAGTCCTCCAAAAGCAAAAGAAAGAAGAAGAAGAAGATCATAAAAAAGGGTTCAAATTCAATTGTGGATATAAATTCCTCAACCAAAGAATAAATATCCAAATCAAAGATGCCCAAAAGGAGAATCAAAAGAAAGGTTTACTGTGAAATAAAAAAAAAAAACCCAAAAGTCCCAATGAATCAAATCTTGGTTTAAAGGTGTTGAAAAAGTCTCAAATTAAGTATGAACATCAAAACCCCTACAACATTATTCACTAGTAGCTTAGTTCAAGGATGCATGTGCACATTCTCCAAATTAATATTGTTATTATTTTTGATTAGGTCTTCAAGTTCTTGCCCTACTCTTTGACTAAAAAAAATTAACATGAACTGCCCATGTGTGGAGCACATGGCATTACAAATTTGGGGTCTTGACTCCCCACTACAACAACATAAAAAAAGACTAAACCAAACACTTCTTAAGAACAAAGAAAAGAAAAAAGAATGTGAGGTTTCAATTAATTGCCCAAAAATAGATCAATGAGAAATGGACTAGCAAATTGCATTAATTACATGTAGTAATTTTTTTTTTTGGGTCCCAAAAAAATTCTACGAGTCATCTCTACCCTCTTACCCCCCCCCCCCTTCTGTCTCTCTCCACCCCCCTTTCAGCTCCTCAATAAGTACCCCCACCTTCTTCCCGATTTTCCATTCGCCCCAGAATCAACACACCCAACATTTCTCTTTCCCTTTTCTCTTTCTTTCTTTCTTCTTTGTTCTCTCTGAAAGAAGAAAACAGAATGGCTGCTGCTGCTACTACTTCTTCCCTGACTGTGCTGTGCTTTGCTTCATTGCTGTCCTTTTCTGTTGTGGTGAATGCAAGGATCCCTGGAGTTTACACCGGTGGCTCCTGGGAAAGTGCCCATGCTACCTTTTACGGTGGCAGTGATGCTTCTGGAACAATGGGTATTGGCTTTTAAGCATAATTTTTGTACAATTAGTACGAATTTCGTCAATGAGGCCCTTGTTCTCATGTTCTGTTTTTGGAAGCATGAAAACCCCATTCTTCAACATGCATTCACTAACAAAATCTCAAACTGTAATATATATTTCCTCTACATTCCCTAAAACCATTAAAATGTGCCTCAAAATTTGCTCGTTTTGTTTTGTTTTTCTGGTTAGGCGGTGCATGTGGGTACGGGAATCTCTACAGCCAAGGCTATGGCGTGAACACAGCAGCTCTCAGCACAGCACTTTTCAACAATGGCCTTAGCTGTGGTGCTTGCTTTGAGATTAAGTGTGCAAATGACCCAAGATGGTGTCACCCTGGCAGCCCTTCCATTTTCGTCACAGCCACCAACTTTTGCCCTCCTAACTATGCGCTCCCAAGTGACAATGGCGGCTGGTGCAACCCTCCGCGCCCTCACTTCGACCTTGCCATGCCTATGTTCCTTAAGATCGCTGAGTACCGTGCTGGTATTGTCCCTGTCTCTTTCCGTAGGTGAGTCCAAAATCTCTCTCCTTTGCCTCAGAATTTCATGCCTTTTTGTTTTTCTTAAAGTACTAGTGTTCCTTAAGTTGGTATTTCGTTACTTAGAGAAGTAAATGCGAGTGAAAGGCAAAAAGACTACTTGATACCAGTACATAAATGTTGTGCATTTCTGCTCAATTTTCTTAGGAACCAAACAGATTTTTTTTTGTTTTTAAATTTCTATTAATATTAAATTTCGTTTTTCTTCCCATCACTTTCTTGGGAAAGCAAAAACGGGGTTGGCCTCAAAGGTATCGCCCTTTTGTGAGCTCATTTGGACGGCGTCCGTTTGAATAAATCCAGATTTTTTAATGTCTTTTACCCAAGTTTAACCGTCTTTCGATCCGTGTTATATGACCAAAACACCCTTGCCTTTTAAAGGCTGACCGTGCTTCCAACCCATTGATCTCTCGGAACCTCAAAGGGCATCAAAGTGAAAAATGTTGCAAGGGTATTATTGTAATTTTAGTGTTTACTAAGATTTTCCGGGAAATCGGACAGCCCAAGGGACAAAATTCGCGACATCCCACGCGTGGGTTCGGTCATTTCATCAATGAGGAAAAAATGGGGAATGACAAAATATTGAATTTCCATAATTACCCCCAACTCTGTTTTACGGAGTTTAATTATTATTATTTTTTACAGGGTGCCGTGCCGAAAGCAAGGGGGAATCAGATTCACCATCAACGGATTCCGTTACTTCAACTTGGTTTTGGTCACCAACGTCGCGGGTGCAGGGGATATCGTGAAGGTGAGCGTGAAGGGAACCAAAACCGGCTGGTTGAGCATGAGCCGTAACTGGGGTCAGAACTGGCAGTCCAACGCCGTCTTGGTGGGCCAGGCGCTCTCCTTTAGAGTCACGGGCAGTGACAAGCGAACCTCCACCTCGTGGAACGTGGCATCAGCTAATTGGCAGTTCGGCCAAACCTTCACGGGAAAGAATTTCCGCGTTTGAAGACAACAGACAGAGACAGACAGTCACAGTTCCCTCCCTTCTCCGCCCTTTTTCTTTTAATTTTTATTAATTAACCTTTTTTTTTATCTTTGTTTCCCGCCCTTCTATTTTTCCTTTATTTTCCCGGAAAAATTTTGAAGTGGTGGGTTGGGTGGGTAGAATCCGTGAAAGTAACAGTGGGGTTAAAATGGGGTTTTTGGTAGGATTTACGGAAAAGAAAGTGAAAAAAAGTAAAAAGAAAAAGTGGTGATAGACTTAGGAAAGTGACTAAAGTGAACTATGTGTGGTAACTTTTTTTTTTCTTCTTTTGGGGCCTAATATTGGGTCCATGTTTCTTTTCCTTTGGTTTGTCATTGTGCTGGTGGTAATAGTAAAAATCCACCGAATGGTAAAAAAAAAAAAAAGGCTGTAAGTGAGGGGCTGAAGTGGCTGCAAAATCCAAAGAAGCATGTAGCCCGCAGCTCTTGGTCATATAGTAATTTCCCATTTTACTACTATATATTAAAATGTTAGAAGTATTTTACTTTTTGTCTTTAAATCAAATGGTGTTGCTTTCTTCCATGTTGCTCCTCTCTCATGCTTTAAAATCTTTCATCTTTGCCTCCCCCCAACTCAATCAATGCTTGTAATGTAATGGCTGTGACAGCCTTTATGGGTGGGTGTTTTTAGCTTTAAAGATGGACAATAAAAGAGGGACAAGAAAAGGGGTTAGGCATTCAAAGAATATGGTGAGCTTCATCACCAAGATTTGAGGAATTGTAGGCAATAAAGAAAGAGTTTGAAAAGAAGAAACATACTGTGTATAGCAATATAAGTAGGAAGGGTTGCTTGAAGGGGAAAACTGGTGCAAGTACTAGGCCTCCACACATGTCGGTGGAGGGTGCAGAAAGGTCATGTGAGTGCTAGACTGGCACTCAGGTGGTTCTGCCTATTTATCTTTCTTTTTATGTTGTATGTGTTTTACACAATCTTCCACGGCTCCCACCCCTTTGCAACCCCACCCTTTCACCTTACCTGGTGTCCTTGCCATTCCTCTCACCTAGTCATGTTCCATTCTCTTTGTTCTTACCAATGTGTAGCACCATCATCTTCCTCGGCCGAACATGTCCCCTTTTACAGGAAGGCATCAATTTCTTGAGTTCATTTGGTTAGGTCCTTGTTTCCTTAGGAACAAGTATTTTGAGTTGGAGCATCGGTGAGAAAAAATGGTTACATTTACCCTCTTAACTCGAGGTTTAGAACAATTTATTATAAGCAAACCGACTCATTAATGTTTATTCTATTTTTCAATCCTAAAATTATCAAATTCACTATATTTGATTATATGATTCTAAAGTTCAAAGGGAAATTAACTACTAAAACCTTAAAACATGAATGAAAACATCATGTAATCATGTATGTTCGGTAATATAGGTTTTTACAATGTAAGAACTTAATTCTTCGAATAAATTAATAAGGAGTTGATTAAATTGGCTAATTTGTTCTAGCACCGGTGATCTCTCGTTGGTTTTATTGTAAATTCGTATCGTAACTTGAGTGTTGGAATAGTCTATTCACTCTCAAAATTTTTTGATAAAAAAAATTCCTTGAATAATAGAGTTGAAAAATTTTGGTATATGTAAAACGACTCAAATTCATTATATTCGATTATATGATTCTGAAGTTAAAGGAGAAATTAGCCTACAAAAACTTAGAAAATGAATGGGAAATATCATCTTAGGGTATGATAAACTTGATCACTTCAAAAGACCCAAAAATCTTCTGAAGTTATGCCTTTCCATGTCTCACTACTTGTTTAAGAGGAATTGGATATGTTACAATTGCTTTCAACTTGTTTAAGAGCATCTGCTTCTTGTCTTGTTCTAATGGCAAGTGTGACATCAACAATGTGGGCCTTTTCTGATAAACATCACATTCCATATCTAGAAACAAAAAAGGATCTTAGTGAGGGTATTCATTTTCCCCTTTTTGCTGCCAATCTCTGCCATTGATAATGTAGCTAAATTAGAACCAAACAGTTCAATGTGTTTGCTTGACAAGAAAATATGGAAGCAAGGAAAGGATGCTTTGGCCATGTCTAAATTGCACTACCATCCCAATGTTTTGACCACTCTTTGCAGTTATTTTGCATCCTTAGTGCACTGTCAAGATGCTTTCCTTAACATCACTGATTTTCACAAGACACATGGTATCTCTTTTTTTAATTTATTAAATTAAAAGTACAATAGTTTTATTTATTTTAATTTTTCAAGAAAAAACCAGGGTGTATGTCCTTCTAGGTAAACAATAGGCCGGTGGTAGGTAGTCCATGTTAAGATTCCAATCTTGAAAAAAATTTAAGCAAAACCCTGTTCTGCATATTGTTCAATCTTATCCATTATATCATCAAAAAAGAGAGGTGAGAAACAGAATAGAAAAAAAACTTTTGAAGAAAATTGGATTAATAGCCATTTGGCCCCGCAATTTGTAGCAATTCAATCTTTTATCAAAATAGTGATAAAAGAAATCACATTAGATCACGTATTTGTTTTAAAAATTTAATATGATATCAAAGTATACGGTAATCCGATTTGCTAATTCATGTCATATGATGAGTTTGTAATTTTTACATGTGAGAGAAAATATTAAAATAATTATAAAAGAAATTAGATATATGTTAGATTAGGAGTATATAATAAGGTCTCTCAACCTATTATCAATTGAGTTTTAGATTAGATGCTTATCTGAATAATTTAAGATTTTTAGATGATGGCATTGAGTCTTGAGGTAGAAACACAGTGCTGGTCGGTTAAGCAGGTCAACAAGAATTCAAGGAGCTAGAAGAAAAAGTTATTCCCAAGTTATATTATGTTATCCTTTTGCATATGCTTTTGGCAAATAGTGCAAAAGATATTTGTTTACAATTGGGGAGGTTTGGAGCGAGAGACAAGCGATAATGGAAAATGGAATATGTACCAAAAAGAAAAAAACCCATCATTTTCTTGCTTGATATTGAGGAATCCTATGGGTTGATCATCAAATTTCTGCCAATGGAAATGGGGTTTTTTCCTTAAGGTTCCATGTGTTGTGGAAGAGAATAATATTTTACATGGAATAGCAATTTGCAATGGGATTGCAGTTTGATCAAAATATGTTTAGCCTAATACCGTTTTAAGGGAAAATTGTGGGTCAAAATGGGCCTCAATTGGGCTTGGTTGTGGGGTTTTAGCTGAAAGGAGGAGTACACGTGTTTCAACGTTTTGAGGGAATATTGTGGGTAGAAATGGGCCTGAATTGGGTTTGCCGGGCTTTGAGATGAAAAGTGGAGTACAAATGTTGTCAAAAAGCTATAAAAGAACGCCGTCTGTGGGAATCGAACCCACGACCACGTGGTTAAAAGCCACGCGCTCTACCGGCTGAGCTAAGACGGCCTGGTTGAAATTTTGTTGTCTAATATTTTGCTTTAGCTCTTCTTCGTATTTTTGGGTCAATACTGAAATTCTGCCAGACACAGCAAATAAGGTAAAGGATCAGTTTCTTGTTGATCATAAGGAGATGGACATCATCCCTTGCCGACTAATAGGTGGCAGAGTTCAATGTAACTATCCAACCTTCCATCAAATTAAGATGATCCGAAGGAAACAAAATCTTTGGTTTTATTAATCCCCATAAACTGTTTCATGGTACATTAACTTTTCATAATAAATAATCAGATGATACTAGCTATGCTTGACCATGTATGCTCATTGCTCACAGTACAGGCTCAACTATGGGAAATAATACAATTAAGGGCATATTTTCTTTCTGCCATTCTAGCTAATAAGAGCCTATGCAAGACTCTGGCAACGAGAGCCTACAATCTTATTGGTGTAACAGTAATTAGGGAAAGCTCAAAGAACTTGTTCCAAAGTTGAGGTTATCTATTGCCTTAAAACTCTGTTTGAGCTGAAGAGAAAGTTTTCTTCACCAGCAACTGTGGAGTGCAACCTTCCTGCAGCCCAGCCATTGTTCAATGCACGGACAGCAGCTCGTGCTGGATCACCTGTCACACGGCTTCCCTCAATCTGGTTTTCAAATTCTGGAAGACCATGTGCCTTCCTCTCTTTTCTTTTCTGTCTCTCCTCGTCTCTTTCTTTTCTCAGCCAGCTCTCTACTGTTCTCTGTAAATTAAAACCAGTAAGACATTACAAATCCAAAGAACTAAGGGCTAGAAGCACTCTTGAGACAAAACATATAATGGAGATATATATATATATATTCATTTCAGTATCTGATAAATAGACAATATTCAATGAGCTTCACTCCTAACCAAAAGAATATTTCAAGCTTCTACCAGGAAAACTAACCATTAGCGACAAATTGCTAATCTCCTTAACCTTATCCATTGGCATTGCTAATTGCAATTTTCCATGAGCCACATAAACCTGAAACAAAGATGAGGGTTTTCTCGTTGAGAAGATATGTTATATAAATCATCCATTTACAAATTCATTTTGAACGAACGCAGTTCTTAGAAAGGAACCGAAACAGACAATATGTGATGGCCACTTTTCTAGACCATCAAATATATGTGTAGCATAGATGATAGTGGCACCTCGCTCTTCACATTCCTTTCTAAGGAAATGCAGAAGGTCAGCCCTTGCTAGCACATCAAGGTCAACTGTTATCTCATCAAGTAGAAGAACCTATACAAACAAGGAAGCAGCCTTAAGGAACAATTCATACTAGTAAAAAAAATGAAAACAAGACATAAAAAATTCCGAACTTCGTTGTGGAAGGGAAGAAGGTTAGAACTCCACAAAAGACCAGACAATGGAAGCATTGAAAATACACACCACCATCTAGAAAATTGAAAATACCTTGAATGGCTTGAGGAGACCCATACAAATTTGGACGCGTCTTCTCTGACCATCAGATACCTTGTGCATCCTCCATGAGAGATCAATGTCTAATACCTACAACAAAAAGCAAGCAAGAGAACTTTTAAATTATACATAAGCTAGGAACTAAATTTAGTCACTTTGGATATCAAGAGGCAAAACTGGTTACTTAACTGAAGTTAGTTTGTTAATTCATTATCTTTTAATATGCATAGCCAAATTATCGTAATTTCCACACGGTTTTCTCGAATAATTCATATGTGGAATAATGAGCTATCAGATACTACCTCCTTCATGCTTTGATATGGTTATATTAGTACTTCTATAAAAAATGCATACCTTGATTAGTTCAGCTCTTCTTTTGGGATCAATACCTGCAACTCCGAAAATCATTTTCTCTGCAGAAATGTCCATTTGAATTGGGACCTCAAATCCTGCGAAAGCAACATCACGCCTCCACTGCAAAAGAAAGACCATCCTTTAGTTTAACTTATAAAATTCAACACCAATACACCAATAACGAATACATTGAATTACTTACAATTCCTTTGATACAATATCCAGGGCAGAATGGAATTCGAAATAAACAATTTTCTTCATGCAAACTACAGCTAATAGGTCTAAATGAAGTCAGTGAAATTGAAAATGAGAGCCAAAGAAATGACTTTTTCCCAAAATTTCCCTTGTCAACACAAAGCAAAGTTACATTTTCCCCCCAATTATGTCTCACTGACACAGTTTCAGTTCATTCAACAGTTAACAAAATTTTCCAAGATTCAAACTTTAGGGAATTATTGAATGAACATAGGAAAAAGAAAGGAAGAAAACTAAACAAACCTCTCCACCAAGATAACAAAGTTCACCAGAGGAAGCCAAAACGGTGTCGTGGAAAGCTGATCTTCCCAGCACTCGAACCATGTGCGGTTCCACCATATGCTTTCCTCCCATTATCTTCAATATCGTTGTTTTCCCTATCATTCATTGAAACAAATAAACATGAATTTTCAAATTTTTTTTATTTTCCTTGATTTTCTCGTTTGTACTAACTAACTAGGTAACCTGCGCCATTGGATCCGACAAGGAGACACCGGTCGCCAGCGTTGAGAGTGAGAGAGAAATCGTCAATAAGAGGAGCGGACCCCGGCGGTGGATGACCGTCGATTCCAGGATACGTGAATCTCAGACCGTTGATCTCCACGGTTGGTTTCGAACTCTCCACCGCCATTTCGCTTGAGTAGGTGAAGTTCTCCCCACCAAAACTTTCAAAAAGTATTTATAAATTTCTATTCTTCCTAACAGGCACCCGATTTTCCATTAAATTTACGAAAGGACCCTTGCTTTCATACGTGGCGCCATTAGAACCTAGTCGATGTAATTTAAACCGTAAATTGGTCTGTAAAGAGAGGTCAAAAACGTCAACATAAATTTGGAAATTAAAACAGAAAACGACTCTACAATTCCCAAATCGAAGCAAGAAACAGAGCAGTTATTCATTTCCAAGCAACGATTTTTAGGGTTTTCAATTTGATTCCCTTGACAATGGCGGCGATTTACAGTCTTTACATAATCAACAAATCGGGAGGTTTGATCTTCTATAAGGTAACATTACTCGGAAACATTTTCTGTTTGTTTCTCGAGAATATTTGGTAATTTTTTTTGTTTTTTTTTAAAGGATTATGGATCAAAGGGACGCATGGATACGAATGATAGCTTGAGAGTGGCTAGTTTATGGCATTCGATGCACGCCATCTCACAGCAGCTATCGCCTACCACTGGTTGTTCGGGAATTGAGCTTCTTGAAGCTGATACATTTGATCTCCATTGCTTTCAATCCCTTACTGGTATTTTTTTTTTGAAATACCAATTACTCTTATCTTAATTAAATTTAATTTAGTGGAAATTTCGAATTGTGAAAGTAAAATATAGAGAAACTGCTTTATAGATCTGATTTGCACACTCAGTTGAGTGAAAGTTTTATCATTTTTCAATTATCCCAAAAAAGAAAGTTGGATCATTTGTTCAGCCATTGTTTGAGTGCTTGCGATAGAGGAAATGATTTTGCCCCCCTTTTCTGCCTAAAATATGGATATTGCGATGTTGTTTGATGTAGATGATGAAAATGGAAATTTTACTGGAAATTTACTCATATTCTATGCTTATAAAAGATACAGGAAGCTTGCATTTATGCGCTTTGGATGCAGTTGGAATGCCTCTTAATTTTAACTATTTACTTGAAAATTTTTCTGGTGCTTGCTTTTCCTCTGACTTGAAATTTAAAACTGTAGTACAAGAACTGTTGTCGGTGAGATGCTCTGTAATTTATGTTTTGGTGTTCAATTTTTTATGGTTCAACTCAAAAATAGGATGTTACTATTGAAATAAATTCATTATGTCTGATTGTGCCATTATTGATTGAGGTAGATCAGTTAAGTCTTACCAATTGGAAGGGGGAAATCTGTTTTAGATCTGGTGTGTGCTGCTTTATGAAACTTCTTATATTTGAACACTTGGCTGCTTTCTTGAAATTAATCTTTCGAGGAGAGATATACTCGTTGCATAATTTTTTAGTTTATGATACGAACAACATCCTGCGAACCACAAATATGTGAAAAAGGAAAAAAGTAAATGATAAACATGCTGTACAGATATATTGGAAGACGCTGGATCAAATTTTAATATGTTGAGATGATCTAAGGTGAGAATTTTTGAATGATAAGTTTACCCTTGTGAGTGTATTATCTGAAAATTGGCGAATGTGAAGGCTTGATTACTTGTTTCTCTTGTTTGTTCTAGTGACATTTTATGCTGAATAAATCTCTTGTTCTTGCATTTGAGTTGAAATGGTATTTTGCAAACCTTGGTTGTAAAATTTTGGAAGGTAGTCTCATATGCATGTTTCTGAAAACCATATATTATACTTTGTACAATGTTGATTTTTGCAAATATTTATATTGTTATGATATACAGGAACAAAATTCTTTGTGGTCTGTGAACCTGGTACACAGCACATGGAGGCTCTCTTGAAAGCCATATATGAGCTCTACACAGATTATGTTTTGAAGAACCCCTTCTATGAGATGGAGATGCCTATTCGGTGTGAACTCTTTGACATCAACCTGACACAGGCAATACAGAAGGATCGTGTTGTGCTGTTGGGAAGATGAACCGTTCTGGAACCTGTATCTCACAAAATTTTCACCTTATCTTTTCGTAATTTGTACATTTATAAATGGAAGATTGTTGTCAAGTTTATATCAGCTATGTTAACGCTGTATTAATCAAACTCTGGTGTTCGGTTCATCAATGCTGGACTCATTTACAGCATTGGATGATTAGAGAAGTTGTCTTTCTCAATTAACAGTTAGAAACTTGATTTGCTCAGATGTTCTCAATTAATGAAAAATCATGTTACAGGCCTGCTCCCCAGTTATTTGATTATTGTTGTTGCTATATTTTGAAATCTTTATCTAGGAAGAAGTTTGAAGAGCCAGGGTTGACCAACCAATCTTTATCTTTGAGGACATCATAAAGTTTTTCCTGTACCAACAGATCTTATAAATGAAGTGTTCATAGAGAATTATTTGCTCTCATTCAAGGTGAGTTGCTGCTGCAATTGAACTCTCTCCAGCATAGGTCGGATCAGGAAGGACAACTCTTTACCTGCTGCATAGTTCACCTCTTTCTGTCTCTGCACCCAACGACACAACATCCTTGGGAGTTCTGAAAATTCCTGCAATACCAAGTGCCAGCAATCATGGCTGGAAAGGGTAGGAAAAAGGGGAAGGTGAAAAGGTTATGAATTACCATTCCTTATAACCTTCAAACTTGGTTGAAAGAAAACAGCTAGGCTGGGAAAAAAATAGGAGAAAGTGTAAACAATTTTGGTACTTTATGTATATTTGGTCTACATTGGTTTGGTAGAATAGATAAGAATGAAATAGAAAAATTATTTTGTAAAAATAAAATAAAATAATTATTATGTTTGATACAGTATAGGAAATAGAGTAAGAATTGTTATTATGACTTATTATAATGTTTGGTTGGTAAAAATAATTTTAAAATAAAAAAAATTAGTTATAAAAAGATAAAAATATTTTTTATTATATTAGTATTTATTTTTATCAAAACAATACATTATATGTATTATTTTGATGCAAAGTTCGACCTTGGTACAAACAAAAAAGAAAAAAAAAATTCTTAAAGCTTTTAGAAATATATCTAGATAATATTTTTCTTCTAAATAATTTTTTTATGTACAATAACTGATAACAAGAAAATTAACCAAAGAAGAAGTTTTTACCCATTACATAGAATGTTTTGCACTTTAATCGTTTTGGTCATTTCAATGAAGAGAGTTGCAAGTCCAAGACATTAAATGAAGAAGAGAAAATAGGATAACACCAAACTAAGCCCAGAACATCATCAAATGAACAAAAAAACAAAGCACATGAGCATATTCAGTTCAACCCATTTTCTTTTACATCAAACAAGTACATGATCGCAGGCGGCGCTAGAAAAGTGGATGGTGGATGAAAGCAACGCAGCTGAAAGAGAACAATGCGGCTGGAAGAGGAGGGAGAGAGAAAAAAAAATGATTTTGTATAGGTAGAATTGTAATTTTATAAACTTATGAGGAATAATTTCGTTTTAATGATTCTAAAAATTATTCCATCAGATATGAAATAGTTAACACCAAAGAGAGTTAGATTTAGTTAAAAGATGATTTTTTACTGATTTTAAAGAATAGGTAAAACTTAAAAATTATTATTCCTTATCAATTTACCAACCAAACAAGGGGAGCAAATAATGGTTGGGAACGTGAAAGAAGGATAGTTTCGATCTCTTCCACTCATAGAGGGTCTCCCACTCTCCGTGTTTTCGTCGTATCTTCCGAAGAAATTTTCTCAAGGCCTCGGCCAGGTCTTGTGCTTCAAACGTGGATGTCAACCCGAATAGGATGTTTCTGCCGTGTTAATATGATCACCCTTGATTTACCACCCCATTTCTCTAATCCCTTTCTGTTTTGCAGGTGGACTCTTTCTTTTCCATACTTTGTTTAACCGTTTCTTCACGCATTGCTTCATGTCCCTTCCTATTTGCTAGCTTAGCTTGTTCAAGACAAAACTTGCTTGTCGATGTTCCGGAAATTAGACTAAGCAGAATGATTAAAAACTGATTGAAAGAGAAAACAACATCGTTTTTCTCGCACTTGTTTTCTTGTGTACTGCTGCATATCTTAGCTGTCTACAGCTGATATTAACCATAGTGTTCTTACGCATGTTATAGAAGGATGACCAAGTAAAATTCCGGAAAAAAGGGTTACCAACTACCTTCATTTTTGAATAGGATAATGCCGTGGAGATGACTTCCCTTTGCCAATCCATATTTAATTGACAAGTTGGAA
The DNA here is from genome assembly GCF_000208745.1 of Theobroma cacao. Lineage (NCBI taxonomy): Eukaryota > Viridiplantae > Streptophyta > Magnoliopsida > Malvales > Malvaceae > Theobroma > Theobroma cacao. The sequence continues at coordinate 1,766,851 of NC_030854.1, forward strand.
ATGCCAATATGCATTGAGAACATGAAACCATTTGCTTAGGGGGAAAGGAAGGGTGTGAAAGCCAAGTCCTCTTGGAAGTGGTAAACTTTGCACTAGACATTCAATAAAATCAAGCAAATGCCTAGAAGTTCTCCTGACAACCAAAATTTGTCTCTTTTTTCCATGTTCACATAAATCAAATTGACTTATTTCATGCAGCTCATGAATCTGTCGGCGGATTCCAATAGTTTTAGAAAGAGAAAAGAAACTGTGAGCTTAGTTTTAAGGGCAGTAGAACGTAATGAGAAGAGAGATACATCTGATATATCACATGGTCTACAACAAAATGAAGATTCTTACATACTGTCTCAGATGAGCTCAATTACTTTTCCAAACAAGACCATATGCTAGGGAAGAAAGGACCAAAAACCCTAAAGAAAGCCTCAAATAAGCTCAATATCATTTTTATACAAACATATATTCTTCACTATTTCAATCATGATGGTATATTTAGCAAAACCCAGATCATGTTCATGAAATGCTCTAGAATCTGAGCATGATCAAATTCAGAGGTAGATTTAAATAGTTTACCAGTAAGATGAACTGTACACTACTCAAACATGGTTTTGTTCCCTGCCTAAATCCCAGAAACAATTCCTATGGACGTTCAAATCAGCATTTTTCCATCTAAACACGAAGAGGTGAAGCAGAAGGCTTCGGGAAAGTAGTTGGTTTGCCATTGGAATGGCTTTGCACCTTTACATGGTGTTCCTTCTGAACGCTTTTTGGCATGTCACCTGGCTCCTGAAATTGCTCAAGCTCTGTTACCACCTCATCCATGCTTGGCCTGAACTTAGGTTCTACAGCTAAGCACTGAAGTGCAAGGTTAGCCACCTTTTGGACCCGATTTAATGAATACTGGCCTTGGAGCCGGGTGTCTAGTACACGGAATATTCTACGTTTGTTGGTCAGGTATGGTTTTGCCCACTCCACCAGATTGTGTTCTCCTTGTGGCCTGTTCTTGTCAATAGCTCGTCGGCCAGATAACATTTCTAGAAGAACAACTCCAAAGCTATATATATCGCTCTTGGCAGTCAAATGACCTTCCCAATAAAAATGAAGTCGATATCAATACTCAGAGTATATCAACTTCATTCCATATGATCCAATAACAAATTGCTAAATGTAATGAGAACTATAACAGATGAAAATAACTGATATGATAAAAAAACAGATTTTATTTTGTTTTGTTCCCAGTAGAATCATAGTTGAGTTCTAGATAAAAGGTTCATGTTATTCCCAAACAGAAGGTAAATAAAACAACTCCATAACTGAGTCAAAAGGACTGTGAAACCCTTCTCCATGCATTGTGAAAACAGGCAAATAGTAGTACATTTTTCTGAAAAACATGTTGAGTGAACTGTAGATATTCATTTAAGAAAAAAAAAAAAAGAAGAAAAAAGGAGAAAAAAAAAGCAAATGAAAAAAGGGTAGTACACAAATCCAATAGAATTACTGAGCATATAGAGAACGGTAGTAGATAGCGGAAAATAAAAGCCAAAGAGATTGGCATGGACTATGTATTTACAAAAGAAAACAGAGCTGGGAACAATACCTGTGGCTAGATACTCTGGAGCAGCATATCCATAGGTTCCCATGACCCTAGTGGAAACATGGCTCTTGTCACCAGTTGGACCATCCCTAGCCAACCCAAAGTCAGAGAGTTTTGCATTGTAATTCTGCAAATAGCAAATGATACAGCAGCACATAGAACATTAGTAAACGGATAAGATTCCAATATACTCACCATGCGACAGAAATGTAAAAGGAAGCACTAGCTCAGTTACATACCGAATGAAGCAAAATATTAGAAGTTTTAAAATCGCGATATATGACTTGTGGTTTGGCATTATGAAGAAAGGCAAGTCCTTTGGCAGCACCAAGTGCAACCTTCATCCGGATGCCCCAAGAAAGTGGTGGGAAGTGCGACCCCCCTGTTTCAAGATTAAATTAGGGACATATACTTTACTTCATAGATATGAATGTTTCACCAATATGAGGAACTCACTCCTGAATAAATGATTCTCCATGCTACCCCGAGCCATGAACTCGTATACCAGAAGCCGGTGCTCATCTTCTAAGCAGTAACCAATCAACTTTACAAGATTAGGGTGATGAAATTGTCCAAGATAGTTGATTTCAGCCTGTGCCAAAAGAACAAAAGTAAATCAAAATATCCTCCCATAAGAGGAAGGCTGAATACCACAGTTTTCACTAAAATGCATTTACAACATCATCATTTCACCAAATTTAAATATATTAGAATTGTGTGGACATCCTAATAGCCACGCCAACTGGACTGCATTCTTGTGCTGATAGAATCATGGTAAGTCAACATGGTCGAATTAATGAAGGTAACCAACTTAAGATTGCATCCAGGTAATACCAATTTCTCTTAGCACTAGAGGAGTTAGCTGCCATAACCTAATAGCAAGTAGCAAGGGATTCAAAATCTCGCCACCCCCCCCCCCCGGCAAACAACAAAAAAAAAAAAGAGAAACTGAAATGAAATAAAAATAACTTGTGCAATTTTAGAAAGTAAAGAAATATCACTAACCAGCCATTCCTTGTGACCCTGGAACCCTTCTTGTTTGAGCCTCTTAGCAGCAATTACTATACCAGTACCAGGCTTGGTAGCTGCAAGTGAATGCTCATCAATCCATCCTTTGAAGACAGAACCAAATCCACCTTCTCCTAGCACGCTGTCTGGCCGGAAGTTTCTGGTGGCTGTCCTGAGCTCACTGAAGGTGAAAACCTTTAAATTTGAAGACTGCAAAATCTCACCCTCGCTCCGGGGAGTTTGTGGTACAGAAGCTGATGACACCCTACTGCTTGAACCACTCAAGTTGTTTCCATTTCTGCTCGCACTCGTCGAATTAACTCCTGTACACAAATAGTTAATTTTCACATGCTTTATAAGTAATACTTTTAAAATTGTCTCAATAAAAACTCACACTTTTACAGCTCCAGACAGGATCTGTATTACAATTTGAGCTTGTGAGCAAACAAGTTTTTAACCATGTCCATTTCAATACATCAAATATTGATTAGAACGATAGAAATCAAGCCCTTTCCATTGATTTCAATATAGGAAACACGGCATGCAAGTTCATTTCTCATCAACAAAGCAAAAACTCAAAGCTTTTAAGCAGAATAAAGCACAATCAAGAACCAAACAGCTTTCAACTCACCGGTAGTAGAAGGACTGACAGACTTGATGCGATTGCTCCAGCAAGCTCCCATCAAAACAGAATAAATCCCAGATCTTTTTTTCAATCTTTCCCCTTATTTTTTCTCTTACAAGGCCAAACTTTCCACAAAGAAAGACAACCAACTTGGATATTCAGAAAGATCAAAGTCGAGTATGTGGTAATTTGACAGCTAGATTTTGGATATGATCTCTTTTCTACACCCTTTTTTTCACTTTTTTAGAAGGTGGATTTGGCTTTGGAGGATGATGAGAAAAGATCAGCAAACCCAAAAGTACGGTAAAAGGCTTCTTTGCTATTGGATTTGCCTGCTTCCTTTCTTTCTTTATGAGTAGCTCTTTTTAGACCTCAGCCACCTCAGCCAACCAAAAAATTGTAGACAGTTGACTCGCTTTCTACCTTCTTTTGTCTCTTTACCCCAACAAACCACCAATCCACCATGTGAACAAGACAATATTATATTTGTAGTAACTACAGTATTTTCATTCCATTTTTACATTACTCATTAACCCATTGGCCCAAAAACACTTAAAAAAACTTGTATTAAATTAAAAAAATTAAGGATTTAGAGAAAAGGGTTAGTTTAATAATCAAACTTGGTTGTTGTATTTAATTTGTTTACGAGGCATTGGATGCCATTCCTTAGACTTTTCCTCTTGATTCTCGATGATTAGTCAAGTCAAGTTTTTCCTACTCCTCTTAAGAACCATGTCTCACCGTTGGATTTACGTTAAACCTTGTTCTGCTTGCCATGTGATTGTATGTTTTTGGAGTTTGTTTGTTGCAAGCAACCTTGGGGAGTTCTGTCACCTTTGGATATTGATCAACAATTATTCAAGCATCTTTACCATTCTTTTTTTTTTTCTTTTTAAGAATACAGTTTTGCCGTTCTTTGATTTGTGAAGTCTACGTGACAAGGACTAGTGTGGAACAACAAGAATATGATTGTGGATGGCAGATGCATGTAACAGGACACACAGGAAAGCACACCTTTCCCCAACATGCATCATTCTCTAATAAATGCAGAAGATGGAGCAGCATGCTCCCAGAATTGGATTCTTCAGATTCATATTTTTTTCCTTTAAAAATCAGTTGACTGTTGACTCATGGCTACTGTGACAAAGAAGAACGCACACAACAATACTCATGTCAGCAATACCCCATGTTAGATTCAAAAGCAGAGGAACCCCCCCCCTTTTTTTTTCCCTTAAAAATTTTATTTTTATAGTTTATTACACAAAAAACGGAAGGTTTGGCGATGTTCATCTTTCAGGCTTTGTATCAACCTGGAAGGTAGGTTCAAATGGTTTTAACCCAAAACAAGAACTGTAACACCACTCAAAGACATGGCTTTGTTCCCTTTAATCCCAGAAAGAATTATCCCAATGGATGTTGAAATAAGGAAAGAAATTTGGTGCTGCATCAAAAAGTTTTCGGCTAATTATTAAACATCAAGTGGTAAAGCAGAAGTCTTGGGATAAGTTGTTGGTGTACCTACCATTGAAATGGCTGTGACTATTTACATGGTGTTCCTAACAAGGACAGGTCATTTTGGTGTTTAAGCTTAATTTTCCGTGGCTTAAATCTTAACAAAAGTTTCTATATTATAGTCTTTACTCAATTAACTCGTTCATGTTTTATTATATTTAATCAAATTTTTAATTTTAAAAGTAAATATATATTTAAATTTAATAAAAAAATTATTTATCACAAGACATAATATAAATTAATAATTCTTTTATCCACGTGACAGAATTAGAATCCATAATCATTTATTATCGAATGATCACGTCAATTAGTCTAGTTATATGTTACGTGAATAAAAATAGCAACTAGTATTAGATCCAATGACAATTGTATTTTCGTTAAATCAAGAAGTTTATTTAATTTAAAATAAAAATTTAAAGATTTGTTTGAATAAAATAAAAAATAAGAAATTTTAAATAAATAATAATGTAAAGGCTTTTTTAATATTTTTTTGCCATTTTTGATTAAAGAGCATAGTGAATATATTATATAGACATAGTGTATGAGTTTGCTACGAGTTAAAATTAAATGATGATTACAACAGAAATTCAGAAAACAAATAACTACACAGCTGATCTGCTGCTGTCGATTTGTTATCTTTTCCAGTTCCTTCTGAATACTTTTTGGAATGTCATCCTGCCTCCTGGAGCTACTCAAGTTCTGTTACCGCCTCTTCCATGTGCGGTCTCAGCTCTTGAACTTGGGCTCTACAGCGAAGCATTTGAAGTGCAAGGTTAGCCAACTTTTGGGCCCGCTGCACTGAGTAGTGCAGGCCTTTGATAATTAATGAACCTGTTGTTCGAAGGATAAAAACCCAAAAAGCTTCCTAAAATGTTTTAAAAAAACCAATTTGATCTTTTATGTTTCGAAATGATATTTCTGATTCTTAACTGTTAATATAGATAGTTAACAGTTAAAAAAAATTTATACCTAATACTTATAAATATTTTAAGACACAGATACACTCCTAAAAAAAAATTGTTCAAATTTCCTTTTAAAACTTAATAAAATTCATTTTGATATTTAATAAAACTCAATATTTGACAAACGAAAAAAAAATTAAAACTTAATAAAATTTTAAAATAAGATTTGTGGATGCAATAGTTTGTCTTGCTTTGACAATTAATAAAATTTAATATTTGACAAAGAAGATAAAAACTTAAAACTTTTGAGATATAGAGTACTCAAGTTAAAATCTTTTTATGTCACCCTAAATTCTAATATCAAAAAACAAATTTTGGGTAAAATTTTGTTAACAAAATTATTAATTATAAGTAAGAAATTAATATATTGATCGACACTATCAAATTTAAAATATCCATCATTGAAATAAAATGTTTATTTTTTTAATTCATTCTTTTCAATGAAAAAAATCTTAAATTGTTGTAGAAATAAAAAGTTTGATGAAAATAGACTTTACTTCAAAAAAAAATGTTTATGGTTTTCAAAATAGATACAACTTTAAATTTTCAATCCTTCAAATCAAAACTTTTTAAGTTTTTGTTTATTAAGGTTTTAGAAGGGACAATGAGCAGATTTTTTTAAAAAGAGAATACCTTTAAATTAAAAAAATAATATAAAAAGTATTTATATTTTTAAATATATATGTAGTATTAAGTTTAATTTTTTTAATGGTTAACTAACAAAATTAACAGTTAAAAGAACAAAAACATCATTTTAAAATGAGAAAGACTAAAATGTCCTTTTAAAATATTTTGAAAAGACTTTTTTAATTTTACTCTTATTTGAATCCGACTGATCTTAATAGTTACATTCGAATCGATCATATCCTTTTTTATATTTGATCTGAATATGAAAAATATATATATATAACCTCACATCCAACTTGACTCGACTTGAAATTACTCTTATTTGAATCCGACTGATCCTTAATAGTTACATTCGAATCGATCATATCCTTTTTGATATTCGATCTGAATCTGAAAAATATATATATATATAACCTCACATCCAACTTGACTCGACTTGAAATTTAATTTAATAGTTATAGTTTAGTTTAATTTCATTAAAAAATTTTCTCATAATATAAACTACATCTTAATCATACATAAGTAGATTATACTATTAAGTTAATCACTTAAATTATCGCAATAAATAATAACTACACCAATCTAACCTAATCATATTTATAACTTGTTTGGCATGACTTTTTTTAGTTTAAAAGCTATCATAAAGTTCTTATAAAAAATAATAACTTTTAAAATTAAGTTAAAATTATTTAATAAATTTACTTTAATAAGCTTTTTTTATAAGTTATAA